>NW_028176563.1:296700-334885 GCF_949987555.1 Borostomias antarcticus | reverse complement strand
CTAACCCTAACCCTAACCCTAACCCTAACCCTAACCCTAACCCTAACCCTAACCCTAACCCTAACCCTAACCCTAACCCTAACCCTAACCCTAACCCTAACCCTAACCCTAACCCTAACCCTAACCCTAACCCTAACCCTAACCCTAACCCTAACCCTAACCCTAACCCTAACCCTAACCCTAACCCTAACCCTAACCCTAACCCTAACCCTAACCCTAACCCTAACCCTAACCCTAACCCTAACCCTAACCCTAACCCTAACCCTAACCCTAACCCTAACCCTAACCCTAACCCTAACCCTAACCCTAACCCTAACCCTAACCCTAACCCTAACCCTAACCCTAACCCTAACCCTAACCCTAACCCTAACCCTAACCCTAACCCTAACCCTAACCCTAACCCTAACCCTAACCCTAACCCTAACCCTAACCCTAACCCTAACCCTAACCCTAACCCTAACCCTAACCCTAACCCTAACCCTAACCCTAACCCTAACCCTAACCCTAACCCTAACCCTAACCCTAACCCTAACCCTAACCCTAACCCTAACCCTAACCCTAACCCTAACCCTAACCCTAACCCTAACCCTAACCCTAACCCTAACCCTAACCCTAACCCTAACCCTAACCCTAACCCTAACCCTAACCCTAACCCTAACCCTAACCCTAACCCTAACCCTAACCCTAACCCTAACCCTAACCCTAACCCTAACCCTAACCCTAACCCTAACCCTAACCCTAACCCTAACCCTAACCCTAACCCTAACCCTAACCCTAACCCTAACCCTAACCCTAACCCTAACCCTAACCCTAACCCTAACCCTAACCCTAACCCTAACCCTAACCCTAACCCTAACCCTAACCCTAACCCTAACCCTAACCCTAACCCTAACCCTAACCCTAACCCTAACCCTAACCCTAACCCTAACCCTAACCCTAACCCTAACCCTAACCCTAACCCTAACCCTAACCCTAACCCTAACCCTAACCCTAACCCTAACCCTAACCCTAACCCTAACCCTAACCCTAACCCTAACCCTAACCCTAACCCTAACCCTAACCCTAACCCTAACCCTAACCCTAACCCTAACCCTAACCCTAACCCTAACCCTAACCCTAACCCTAACCCTAACCCTAACCCTAACCCTAACCCTAACCCTAACCCTAACCCTAACCCTAACCCTAACCCTAACCCTAACCCTAACCCTAACCCTAACCCTAACCCTAACCCTAACCCTAACCCTAACCCTAACCCTAACCCTAACCCTAACCCTAACCCTAACCCTAACCCTAACCCTAACCCTAACCCTAACCCTAACCCTAACCCTAACCCTAACCCTAACCCTAACCCTAACCCTAACCCTAACCCTAACCCTAACCCTAACCCTAACCCTAACCCTAACCCTAACCCTAACCCTAACCCTAACCCTAACCCTAACCCTAACCCTAACCCTAACCCTAACCCTAACCCTAACCCTAACCCTAACCCTAACCCTAACCCTAACCCTAACCCTAACCCTAACCCTAACCCTAACCCTAACCCTAACCCTAACCCTAACCCTAACCCTAACCCTAACCCTAACCCTAACCCTAACCCTAACCCTAACCCTAACCCTAACCCTAACCCTAACCCTAACCCTAACCCTAACCCTAACCCTAACCCTAACCCTAACCCTAACCCTAACCCTAACCCTAACCCTAACCCTAACCCTAACCCTAACCCTAACCCTAACCCTAACCCTAACCCTAACCCTAACCCTAACCCTAACCCTAACCCTAACCCTAACCCTAACCCTAACCCTAACCCTAACCCTAACCCTAACCCTAACCCTAACCCTAACCCTAACCCTAACCCTAACCCTAACCCTAACCCTAACCCTAACCCTAACCCTAACCCTAACCCTAACCCTAACCCTAACCCTAACCCTAACCCTAACCCTAACCCTAACCCTAACCCTAACCCTAACCCTAACCCTAACCCTAACCCTAACCCTAACCCTAACCCTAACCCTAACCCTAACCCTAACCCTAACCCTAACCCTAACCCTAACCCTAACCCTAACCCTAACCCTAACCCTAACCCTAACCCTAACCCTAACCCTAACCCTAACCCTAACCCTAACCCTAACCCTAACCCTAACCCTAACCCTAACCCTAACCCTAACCCTAACCCTAACCCTAACCCTAACCCTAACCCTAACCCTAACCCTAACCCTAACCCTAACCCTAACCCTAACCCTAACCCTAACCCTAACCCTAACCCTAACCCTAACCCTAACCCTAACCCTAACCCTAACCCTAACCCTAACCCTAACCCTAACCCTAACCCTAACCCTAACCCTAACCCTAACCCTAACCCTAACCCTAACCCTAACCCTAACCCTAACCCTAACCCTAACCCTAACCCTAACCCTAACCCTAACCCTAACCCTAACCCTAACCCTAACCCTAACCCTAACCCTAACCCTAACCCTAACCCTAACCCTAACCCTAACCCTAACCCTAACCCTAACCCTAACCCTAACCCTAACCCTAACCCTAACCCTAACCCTAACCCTAACCCTAACCCTAACCCTAACCCTAACCCTAACCCTAACCCTAACCCTAACCCTAACCCTAACCCTAACCCTAACCCTAACCCTAACCCTAACCCTAACCCTAACCCTAACCCTAACCCTAACCCTAACCCTAACCCTAACCCTAACCCTAACCCTAACCCTAACCCTAACCCTAACCCTAACCCTAACCCTAACCCTAACCCTAACCCTAACCCTAACCCTAACCCTAACCCTAACCCTAACCCTAACCCTAACCCTAACCCTAACCCTAACCCTAACCCTAACCCTAACCCTAACCCTAACCCTAACCCTAACCCTAACCCTAACCCTAACCCTAACCCTAACCCTAACCCTAACCCTAACCCTAACCCTAACCCTAACCCTAACCCTAACCCTAACCCTAACCCTAACCCTAACCCTAACCCTAACCCTAACCCTAACCCTAACCCTAACCCTAACCCTAACCCTAACCCTAACCCTAACCCTAACCCTAACCCTAACCCTAACCCTAACCCTAACCCTAACCCTAACCCTAACCCTAACCCTAACCCTAACCCTAACCCTAACCCTAACCCTAACCCTAACCCTAACCCTAACCCTAACCCTAACCCTAACCCTAACCCTAACCCTAACCCTAACCCTAACCCTAACCCTAACCCTAACCCTAACCCTAACCCTAACCCTAACCCTAACCCTAACCCTAACCCTAACCCTAACCCTAACCCTAACCCTAACCCTAACCCTAACCCTAACCCTAACCCTAACCCTAACCCTAACCCTAACCCTAACCCTAACCCTAACCCTAACCCTAACCCTAACCCTAACCCTAACCCTAACCCTAACCCTAACCCTAACCCTAACCCTAACCCTAACCCTAACCCTAACCCTAACCCTAACCCTAACCCTAACCCTAACCCTAACCCTAACCCTAACCCTAACCCTAACCCTAACCCTAACCCTAACCCTAACCCTAACCCTAACCCTAACCCTAACCCTAACCCTAACCCTAACCCTAACCCTAACCCTAACCCTAACCCTAACCCTAACCCTAACCCTAACCCTAACCCTAACCCTAACCCTAACCCTAACCCTAACCCTAACCCTAACCCTAACCCTAACCCTAACCCTAACCCTAACCCTAACCCTAACCCTAACCCTAACCCTAACCCTAACCCTAACCCTAACCCTAACCCTAACCCTAACCCTAACCCTAACCCTAGGGAACAGCTGGGGTATCTTAACCCTAACCCTAACCCTAGGGAACAGCTGGGGGTATCTTAACCCTAACCCTAACCCTAGGGAACAGCTGGGGGTATCTTAACCCTAACCCTAACCCTAGGGAACAGCTGGGGGTATCTTAACCCTAACCCTAACCCTAGGGAACAGCTGGGGGTATCTTAACCCTAACCCTAACCCTAGGGAACAGCTGGGGGTATCTTAACCCTAACCCTAACCCTAGGGAACAGCTGGGGGTATCTTAACCCTAACCCTAACCCTAGGGAACAGCTGGGGGTATCTTAACCCTAACCCTAACCCTAGGGAACAGCTGGGGGTATCTTAACCCTAACCCTAACCCTAGGGAACAGCTGGGGGTATCTTAACCCTAACCCTAACCCTAGGGAACAGCTGGGGGTATCTTAACCCTAACCCTAACCCTAGGGAACAGCTGGGGGTATCTTAACCCTAACCCTAACCCTAGGGAACAGCTGGGGGTATCTTAACCCTAACCCTAACCCTAGGGAACAGCTGGGGGTATCTTAACCCTAACCCTAACCCTAGGGAACAGCTGGGGGTATCTTAACCCTAACCCTAACCCTAGGGAACAGCTGGGGGTATCTTAACCCTAACCCTAACCCTAGGGAACAGCTGGGGGTATCTTAACCCTAACCCTAACCCTAGGGAACAGCTGGGGGTATCTTAACCCTAACCCTAACCCTAGGGAACAGCTGGGGGTATCTTAACCCTAACCCTAACCCTAGGGAACAGCTGGGGGTATCTTAACCCTAACCCTAACCCTAGGGAACAGCTGGGGGTATCTTAACCCTAACCCTAACCCTAGGGAACAGCTGGGGGTATCTTAACCCTAACCCTAACCCTAGGGAACAGCTGGGGGTATCTTAACCCTAACCCTAACCCTAGGGAACAGCTGGGGGTATCTTAACCCTAACCCTAACCCTAGGGAACAGCTGGGGGTATCTTAACCCTAACCCTAACCCTAGGGAACAGCTGGGGGTATCTTAACCCTAACCCTAACCCTAGGGAACAGCTGGGGGTATCTTAACCCTAACCCTAACCCTAGGGAACAGCTGGGGGTATCTTAACCCTAACCCTAACCCTAGGGAACAGCTGGGGGTATCTTAACCCTAACCCTAACCCTAGGGAACAGCTGGGGGTATCTTAACCCTAACCCTAACCCTAGGGAACAGCTGGGGGTATCTTAACCCTAACCCTAACCCTAGGGAACAGCTGGGGGTATCTTAACCCTAACCCTAACCCTAGGGAACAGCTGGGGGTATCTTAACCCTAACCCTAACCCTAGGGAACAGCTGGGGGTATCTTAACCCTAACCCTAACCCTAGGGAACAGCTGGGGGTATCTTAACCCTAACCCTAACCCTAGGGAACAGCTGGGGGTATCTTAACCCTAACCCTAACCCTAGGGAACAGCTGGGGGTATCTTAACCCTAACCCTAACCCTAGGGAACAGCTGGGGGTATCTTAACCCTAACCCTAACCCTAGGGAACAGCTGGGGGTATCTTAACCCTAACCCTAACCCTAGGGAACAGCTGGGGGTATCTTAACCCTAACCCTAACCCTAGGGAACAGCTGGGGGTATCTTAACCCTAACCCTAACCCTAGGGAACAGCTGGGGGTATCTTAACCCTAACCCTAACCCTAGGGAACAGCTGGGGGTATCTTAACCCTAACCCTAACCCTAGGGAACAGCTGGGGGTATCTTAACCCTAACCCTAACCCTAGGGAACAGCTGGGGGTATCTTAACCCTAACCCTAACCCTAGGGAACAGCTGGGGGTATCTTAACCCTAACCCTAACCCTAGGGAACAGCTGGGGGTATCTTAACCCTAACCCTAACCCTAGGGAACAGCTGGGGGTATCTTAACCCTAACCCTAACCCTAGGGAACAGCTGGGGGTATCTTAACCCTAACCCTAACCCTAGGGAACAGCTGGGGGTATCTTAACCCTAACCCTAACCCTAGGGAACAGCTGGGGGTATCTTAACCCTAACCCTAACCCTAGGGAACAGCTGGGGGTATCTTAACCCTAACCCTAACCCTAGGGAACAGCTGGGGGTATCTTAACCCTAACCCTAACCCTAGGGAACAGCTGGGGGTATCTTAACCCTAACCCTAACCCTAGGGAACAGCTGGGGGTATCTTAACCCTAACCCTAACCCTAGGGAACAGCTGGGGGTATCTTAACCCTAACCCTAACCCTAGGGAACAGCTGGGGGTATCTTAACCCTAACCCTAACCCTAGGGAACAGCTGGGGGTATCTTAACCCTAACCCTAACCCTAGGGAACAGCTGGGGGTATCTTAACCCTAACCCTAACCCTAGGGAACAGCTGGGGGTATCTTAACCCTAACCCTAACCCTAGGGAACAGCTGGGGGTATCTTAACCCTAACCCTAACCCTAGGGAACAGCTGGGGGTATCTTAACCCTAACCCTAACCCTAGGGAACAGCTGGGGGTATCTTAACCCTAACCCTAACCCTAGGGAACAGCTGGGGGTATCTTAACCCTAACCCTAACCCTAGGGAACAGCTGGGGGTATCTTAACCCTAACCCTAACCCTAGGGAACAGCTGGGGGTATCTTAACCCTAACCCTAACCCTAGGGAACAGCTGGGGGTATCTTAACCCTAACCCTAACCCTAGGGAACAGCTGGGGGTATCTTAACCCTAACCCTAACCCTAGGGAACAGCTGGGGGTATCTTAACCCTAACCCTAACCCTAGGGAACAGCTGGGGGTATCTTAACCCTAACCCTAACCCTAGGGAACAGCTGGGGGTATCTTAACCCTAACCCTAACCCTAGGGAACAGCTGGGGGTATCTTAACCCTAACCCTAACCCTAGGGAACAGCTGGGGGTATCTTAACCCTAACCCTAACCCTAGGGAACAGCTGGGGGTATCTTAACCCTAACCCTAACCCTAGGGAACAGCTGGGGGTATCTTAACCCTAACCCTAACCCTAGGGAACAGCTGGGGGTATCTTAACCCTAACCCTAACCCTAGGGAACAGCTGGGGGTATCTTAACCCTAACCCTAACCCTAGGGAACAGCTGGGGGTATCTTAACCCTAACCCTAACCCTAGGGAACAGCTGGGGGTATCTTAACCCTAACCCTAACCCTAGGGAACAGCTGGGGGTATCTTAACCCTAACCCTAACCCTAGGGAACAGCTGGGGGTATCTTAACCCTAACCCTAACCCTAGGGAACAGCTGGGGGTATCTTAACCCTAACCCTAACCCTAGGGAACAGCTGGGGGTATCTTAACCCTAACCCTAACCCTAGGGAACAGCTGGGGGTATCTTAACCCTAACCCTAACCCTAGGGAACAGCTGGGGGTATCTTAACCCTAACCCTAACCCTAGGGAACAGCTGGGGGTATCTTAACCCTAACCCTAACCCTAGGGAACAGCTGGGGGTATCTTAACCCTAACCCTAACCCTAGGGAACAGCTGGGGGTATCTTAACCCTAACCCTAACCCTAGGGAACAGCTGGGGGTATCTTAACCCTAACCCTAACCCTAGGGAACAGCTGGGGGTATCTTAACCCTAACCCTAACCCTAGGGAACAGCTGGGGGTATCTTAACCCTAACCCTAACCCTAGGGAACAGCTGGGGGTATCTTAACCCTAACCCTAACCCTAGGGAACAGCTGGGGGTATCTTAACCCTAACCCTAACCCTAGGGAACAGCTGGGGGTATCTTAACCCTAACCCTAACCCTAGGGAACAGCTGGGGGTATCTTAACCCTAACCCTAACCCTAGGGAACAGCTGGGGGTATCTTAACCCTAACCCTAACCCTAGGGAACAGCTGGGGGTATCTTAACCCTAACCCTAACCCTAGGGAACAGCTGGGGGTATCTTAACCCTAACCCTAACCCTAGGGAACAGCTGGGGGTATCTTAACCCTAACCCTAACCCTAGGGAACAGCTGGGGGTATCTTAACCCTAACCCTAACCCTAGGGAACAGCTGGGGGTATCTTAACCCTAACCCTAACCCTAGGGAACAGCTGGGGGTATCTTAACCCTAACCCTAACCCTAGGGAACAGCTGGGGGTATCTTAACCCTAACCCTAACCCTAGGGAACAGCTGGGGGTATCTTAACCCTAACCCTAACCCTAGGGAACAGCTGGGGGTATCTTAACCCTAACCCTAACCCTAGGGAACAGCTGGGGGTATCTTAACCCTAACCCTAACCCTAGGGAACAGCTGGGGGTATCTTAACCCTAACCCTAACCCTAGGGAACAGCTGGGGGTATCTTAACCCTAACCCTAACCCTAGGGAACAGCTGGGGGTATCTTAACCCTAACCCTAACCCTAGGGAACAGCTGGGGGTATCTTAACCCTAACCCTAACCCTAGGGAACAGCTGGGGGTATCTTAACCCTAACCCTAACCCTAGGGAACAGCTGGGGGTATCTTAACCCTAACCCTAACCCTAGGGAACAGCTGGGGGTATCTTAACCCTAACCCTAACCCTAGGGAACAGCTGGGGGTATCTTAACCCTAACCCTAACCCTAGGGAACAGCTGGGGGTATCTTAACCCTAACCCTAACCCTAGGGAACAGCTGGGGGTATCTTAACCCTAACCCTAACCCTAGGGAACAGCTGGGGGTATCTTAACCCTAACCCTAACCCTAGGGAACAGCTGGGGGTATCTTAACCCTAACCCTAACCCTAGGGAACAGCTGGGGGTATCTTAACCCTAACCCTAACCCTAGGGAACAGCTGGGGGTATCTTAACCCTAACCCTAACCCTAGGGAACAGCTGGGGGTATCTTAACCCTAACCCTAACCCTAGGGAACAGCTGGGGGTATCTTAACCCTAACCCTAACCCTAGGGAACAGCTGGGGGTATCTTAACCCTAACCCTAACCCTAGGGAACAGCTGGGGGTATCTTAACCCTAACCCTAACCCTAGGGAACAGCTGGGGGTATCTTAACCCTAACCCTAACCCTAGGGAACAGCTGGGGGTATCTTAACCCTAACCCTAACCCTAGGGAACAGCTGGGGGTATCTTAACCCTAACCCTAACCCTAGGGAACAGCTGGGGGTATCTTAACCCTAACCCTAACCCTAGGGAACAGCTGGGGGTATCTTAACCCTAACCCTAACCCTAGGGAACAGCTGGGGGTATCTTAACCCTAACCCTAACCCTAGGGAACAGCTGGGGGTATCTTAACCCTAACCCTAACCCTAGGGAACAGCTGGGGGTATCTTAACCCTAACCCTAACCCTAGGGAACAGCTGGGGGTATCTTAACCCTAACCCTAACCCTAGGGAACAGCTGGGGGTATCTTAACCCTAACCCTAACCCTAGGGAACAGCTGGGGGTATCTTAACCCTAACCCTAACCCTAGGGAACAGCTGGGGGTATCTTAACCCTAACCCTAACCCTAGGGAACAGCTGGGGGTATCTTAACCCTAACCCTAACCCTAGGGAACAGCTGGGGGTATCTTAACCCTAACCCTAACCCTAGGGAACAGCTGGGGGTATCTTAACCCTAACCCTAACCCTAGGGAACAGCTGGGGGTATCTTAACCCTAACCCTAACCCTAGGGAACAGCTGGGGGTATCTTAACCCTAACCCTAACCCTAGGGAACAGCTGGGGGTATCTTAACCCTAACCCTAACCCTAGGGAACAGCTGGGGGTATCTTAACCCTAACCCTAACCCTAGGGAACAGCTGGGGGTATCTTAACCCTAACCCTAACCCTAGGGAACAGCTGGGGGTATCTTAACCCTAACCCTAACCCTAGGGAACAGCTGGGGGTATCTTAACCCTAACCCTAACCCTAGGGAACAGCTGGGGGTATCTTAACCCTAACCCTAACCCTAGGGAACAGCTGGGGGTATCTTAACCCTAACCCTAACCCTAGGGAACAGCTGGGGGTATCTTAACCCTAACCCTAACCCTAGGGAACAGCTGGGGGTATCTTAACCCTAACCCTAACCCTAGGGAACAGCTGGGGGTATCTTAACCCTAACCCTAACCCTAGGGAACAGCTGGGGGTATCTTAACCCTAACCCTAACCCTAGGGAACAGCTGGGGGTATCTTAACCCTAACCCTAACCCTAGGGAACAGCTGGGGGTATCTTAACCCTAACCCTAACCCTAGGGAACAGCTGGGGGTATCTTAACCCTAACCCTAACCCTAGGGAACAGCTGGGGGTATCTTAACCCTAACCCTAACCCTAGGGAACAGCTGGGGGTATCTTAACCCTAACCCTAACCCTAGGGAACAGCTGGGGGTATCTTAACCCTAACCCTAACCCTAGGGAACAGCTGGGGGTATCTTAACCCTAACCCTAACCCTAGGGAACAGCTGGGGGTATCTTAACCCTAACCCTAACCCTAGGGAACAGCTGGGGGTATCTTAACCCTAACCCTAACCCTAGGGAACAGCTGGGGGTATCTTAACCCTAACCCTAACCCTAGGGAACAGCTGGGGGTATCTTAACCCTAACCCTAACCCTAGGGAACAGCTGGGGGTATCTTAACCCTAACCCTAACCCTAGGGAACAGCTGGGGGTATCTTAACCCTAACCCTAACCCTAGGGAACAGCTGGGGGTATCTTAACCCTAACCCTAACCCTAGGGAACAGCTGGGGGTATCTTAACCCTAACCCTAACCCTAGGGAACAGCTGGGGGTATCTTAACCCTAACCCTAACCCTAGGGAACAGCTGGGGGTATCTTAACCCTAACCCTAACCCTAGGGAACAGCTGGGGGTATCTTAACCCTAACCCTAACCCTAGGGAACAGCTGGGGGTATCTTAACCCTAACCCTAACCCTAGGGAACAGCTGGGGGTATCTTAACCCTAACCCTAACCCTAGGGAACAGCTGGGGGTATCTTAACCCTAACCCTAACCCTAGGGAACAGCTGGGGGTATCTTAACCCTAACCCTAACCCTAGGGAACAGCTGGGGGTATCTTAACCCTAACCCTAACCCTAGGGAACAGCTGGGGGTATCTTAACCCTAACCCTAACCCTAGGGAACAGCTGGGGGTATCTTAACCCTAACCCTAACCCTAGGGAACAGCTGGGGGTATCTTAACCCTAACCCTAACCCTAGGGAACAGCTGGGGGTATCTTGTCCATAAACCTGGCCCTGGGGGACTCCACCTGGCCCTAGGGTAAAGGAACAAGCCAAAAATTGGTACATTCGCTTATTTGCCATATTCCCCAGAGACAGACCCTTCTCTTCTCTATGCATACAATAGGAAACATCGACACCTTTGCCTTTAGCCTTAGATGGGCTAATAGCACAGGCCTCGATACTTCCCATTGTGTGCACAGAGAAGAGAAGGGTGTCTTTGTCTGACTCTGGAGAAGATGGCAAATAATTGAATGTACCAACATTTTGGCTTGTTCCTTTAAGTTAGGGTTCAGTTAAACATAAATGAAATTAACTAGTTACAAATTTGGTAGTTGGAATTCTGGGAAGATGACAAAACTAAGCACATGCGGTCACTGAGCGTGTTAGGGTTAGTTCAGTACTGCTGAATGCAACGTCAACTGGAAAATGTTCACTCATAGCTCGCTAGCTGCGTCACTTAAAGCCAATGTGCGAAAGTAAGTGCCATGCACTTGACCAGGACTATGATCCGTCTACTTTTAGATCTGTCAGAGATTCATCACAGCCTACTCCTATCAAAGACCGTAATGCAAAGAGAATGAAAGATGGAGAAAATGACATACCATAATGTCTAGGTCTCCAACCCAACTTCACTTGAAGGGATCAAGCTCAGAAAGGTTTGACAAACAGGATGGAACTCTGACAGAACTCGTAGACATTCATGTTGCAATAAGAGAACCCATCCCGATAAATAGGGTGAGCAAGTAGAGTTTAATGCTGAGATTAGTTTGCAGAGAAAGGTTTGACAAACAGGATGGAACTCTGACAGAACTCGTAGACATTCATGTTGCAATAAGAGAACCCATCCCGATAAATAAGGTGAGCAAGTAGAGTTTAATGATGAGATTAGTTTGCAGAGAAAGGTTTGACAAACAGGATGGAACTCTGACAACTCGTAGACATTCATGTTGCAATAAGAGAACCCATCCCGATAAATAGGGTGAGCAAGTAGAGTTTAATGCTGAGATTAGTTTGCAGAGAAAGGTTTGACAAACAGGATGGAACTCTTGACAGAACTCGTAGACATTCATGTTGCAATAAGAGAACCCATCCCGATATAGGGTGAGCAAGTAGTTTAATGCTGAGATTAGTTTGCAGAGAAAGGTTTGACAAACAGGATGGAACTCTGACAGAACTCGTAGACATTCATGTTGCAATAAGAGAACCCATCCCGATAAATAAGGTGCGCAAGTAGAGTTTAATGCTGAGATTAGTTTGCAGAGAAAGGTTTGACAAACAGGATGGAACTCTGACAGAACTCGTAGACATTCATGTTGCAATAAGAGAACCCATCCCGATAAATAAGGTGAGCAAGTAGAGTTTAATGATGAGATTAGTTTGCAGAGAAAGGTTTGACAAACAGGATGGAACTCTGACAGAACTCGTAGACATTCATGTTGCAATAAGAGAACCCATCCCGATAAATAAGGTGCGCAAGTAGAGTTTAATGCTGAGATTAGTTTGCAGAGAAAGGTTTGACAAACAGGATGGAACTCTGACAGAACTCGTAGACATTCATGTTGCAATAAGAGAACCCATCCCGATAAATAAGGTGAGCAAGTAGAGTTTAATGATGAGATTAGTTTGCAGAGAAAGGTTTGACAAACAGGATGGAACTCTGACAACTCGTAGACATTCATGTTGCAATAAGAGAACCCATCCCGATAAATAGGGTGAGCAAGTAGAGTTTAATGCTGAGATTAGTTTGCAGAGAAAGGTTTGACAAACAGGATGGAACTCTTGACAGAACTCATAGACATTCATGTTGCAATAAGAGAACCCATCCCGATAAATAAGGTGAGCAAGTAGAGTTTAATGATGAGATTAGTTTGCAGAGAAAGTTTTCACCTCAAAAAACAAGTGTCATCACTCCTGAGAGACAATGAGGAGGTGAAGACCAAAGTCAGAGCTTGAGAGAAGATTGAACTTGTGGGTTAATGGAATGAAAGGAAGACAAATCCGAGTTAGGACGTTCTGTCTCCTTAGCAAGATCGCTCCCCCACCGTCAAAGTTGGAGGATGTAGTGGACTTCGGATCGGGAGGAAAGAGGAGTAGACAGTGACAGATGATCATGCAATTCTATGCGTCGATATCAGGACGAGTTTGCAAGATCACAAAGACATCTGCAATCTGCAGAGAACACAAAGTTCAAAGAGAACTTCACCAAGGAGGACCGTGATGCAAACTGCCCTTTAGTAGACGTTAATTGGGAAAGCAAGAAGATCCGGAGTAAAGTCCTACTAGAGGAGTCCACCCTTAAGTCATTGAATGCCATATCACTGAATTGGACAAGTAAGAAACCTGATCCACATAAGTCGTGTACATCTGAGACTCATGATTGAGGGGAAAATGAGACTTGCTAACTTTGTGGAATTATTTTACTCAGACCACTTTCTTCTCTTTACTGGTTGATCCAATGTTCAAGAGCCAGTTCTCATTGTGTTTAATAAAAAATAAACTCAATTGTCATTCAGTTAATTTAACTCACTGGGTCTTCAGAACAGTGTTGAAAGAGGCTTCTGAACAGTGTTGAAATAGGCTCTATTTTTATTTCAGAAGAATAAGGGTTGAAAATATGGTAGTCATATGCACATCGTTTGTTGTGTGCTGGGTTGACAGGTATTCATGAAAAAGTAGAATAGAACCCGCACACAGACCAAGGCAATCGTGAGTGCAAAAGAGTAGTGTTTATTCCAACGTTTCGACCCTCAGGTCTTGGTCAAGTCAAACACACAAGAGGTGGACTGCCAAGTGTACCAAGGGCTGGCACATTAGGCCAAAGAGTCAGACATGAGACGAGGCCTACGGTGGCAGATCCGGCCCAAGCACCTGGGACAGGCCGGAATGGTAATAAAATATAAGTGGATCCCTCTAAAAAAAAAACGGATGGATGGATGAATAATGAATGGTCCACACGGAACTGACAAGGGCCCGGCTAGCTCTGAGGTTAAGGAACCCCCCCGCCTCTCTAGCGAGGGTCTGGCTCTTATCAGAAGGAACAAAGGGATGGTGTTGGATGAACTGCCTGAAGACAAACAACTTTCTTGTATGAGGTTGAAAATAGATGTTAAAAGGAGAAGGAGTAATCAAGTAACACTTGAGTGAATCATTTATTGGAAATGTAATCACTTAAAGTAGAAGTAGACATTTATAAGTCATGTATCTGTTCTTAGTTGATCTTGACTATGTAACCTCGTACACGTGTGAGACAGTAATGACAATAATGATTGGAGAATGTATCCATGTATCAACTGTGAGTATATAGGTAATGCTTAAGGTAGGATATTTAATAAGATGTTAGACATTTATTCCGTGATGTCTTGCTTTGAGTGAGAGATGTTGAATGCAGGGATTGTAAATCTGCCAGGGAGGAGAGAAGGACTGTGTTCACCCAAAGAGACGTGACATCAATACCCTGCCCTCCTGGAAGGGGGTTCAAAAAACAGCTTGCAAGGAGAGAGAGGCACTTCTTTCCATCAACAGAGGAGTGGGTGATTAGGCCCGTCCACCCAGGTTGACTAAAGAGGGTCTAACCTGGGCCTTTCCTCCGGAGGGGGAGGTTGAAGAGGAATGCGTGTGTGAGTTGACACTGAGGAGTTGAACTTTGAGCTGTGAGCACAAACAGGTCTAAATCAAGTGGCACCGCTCTGACAGAGCGCATTGGAGCACACACACTTGGGAGAAGCATTTTAAGAGAGGCTGTGACTGATTGACTCATGTGATGTGATGGTAGTTTAAGCAATACCATTAGATTCATGAGCCATGGATAACATATGTAGGTAGGGTCAGTTAACATCTGAATGAAACTCGAAATGAATAAACATGGTGTGCACCATTGAAAATGCATCATAATGGGGTACAAATGTCTAAATGAATATCTAAACAAAAAGATCCAATAACAAAGATGACCTTAAGGGGGGAAACAACCAAAGAAAAACAGTATGAAGTCAAACCCAATAAAGGGGCTGATTAAGTCTCAAATCATAGATGAGGTTGGATGCTGAAATCCTCATTGAGACTGTTAGGTGCTAGAGAGTTCAGTTCATAGATCCATACCAGCTCACGACAGTAAGAGCCCTCATGTTGCCTCCTCTCCACGGTGAGCCGACTTGCTCAATGCCCATAAACCTGAGTGATGACACGTTGTGGTTGAATGGTCTGAAATGCATGTCCACAGGGCTTTTTTCCATTGCCATGTCTTATGGAGCTCCGAAATACTGGACTTTAGAGCTCTGTCTTGCCAACATACACTAACATAATACGTAATAAATAAATAACGTTCTTGGAAGAGCAAGTTGTGTTGTTTTATCCGATATGAAAGACATGCTCGTGGATGTCTAATCTCTGCATCTTTTGCACTGGGTGCATTTGCCACAGGGTCTGTTACATGGTCTATCTAAAACGGTGGCTCTGGGGATGGGAGGGAGGTCTGTGTACTAACATGACGTCGCAAGTTGGGGGGTCTTTTGAAGATCAACTTGTTACGTTATTAATTTATTACGGTGTCCATGTTCTTGGTGTGTTGGCAAGACAGAGCTCTAAAACACAGGATTTTAGAGCATCGGAGCTCCATAAGACATGGCGATGAAAAAAGCCCTGTGGACATGCATTTCAGACTATTCAACCACAACGTGTCATCACTCAGGTTTATGGGCATTGAGCAAGTCGGCTCACCGCGGAGAGGAGGCAACATGAGGGCTCTTACTGTCGTGAGCTGGCATGGATCTATGAACTGAACTCTCTAGCACCTAACGGTCTCAATGAGGATTTCAGCATCCAACCTTATCTATGATTTGAGACTTAATCAGCCCCTTTATTGGGTTTAACTTCATACTGTTTTTCTTTGGTCGTTTCCCCCCTTTGATGTCATCTTTGTTATTGGATCTTTTTGATTAGATATTCATTATGACATTCGTACCCCATTATGATGCATTTTCAAGGTGCACACCATGTTTATTCATTTCGAGTTTCATTCAGATGTTTTAAGTGAATATGCTTGACTCGGCACCAATGCACAAGATGTAACCTTTTCCAGGACCGTCATCTCCTAGACATGGAGTCAACTGTAGACCATCGGTTCTAAATGACTGGTAGAACATGACAATGTGGACACTAAAAGAGAGCTATTACAGAGTGTCTGTCTCTGTCTGACAAGTGCCCTCCTGAGTCAGGCACAGCTGTGCCTGTAACTGCACATCAAGAGGATCTTTAAGTTTGTGGGATGCCCCAAGATGCTGAACCTGTGTCAGAGGTTCAAGAAGTCAGTGGCTGGTCCCTCTGAGTCCCAGACCTCTGATGAAGACAAAATCAGAACTGCCAACGTTCTTGTCCCCTGACAGACCAGACCCACTTAAATAGTGGAAGGTATCAAACCAACTTTTCCAAGCTCAGTAAGTTGGCAAGGTAATGCTTATCAATCCAAGCAAGCTACAGCCAGAGTCTGTAGATACTTTTTCCTGGCCAGAGATCAGTGACACATTAGATAAACCAGTGTGTGTGAGGGGAGGGGTCGGAAGGTTTCTCATGTTGCCTTTTCTTTGAGAGACGGCCTCAGAAGTGTTTTGCCTATAAAAGCACAAAGCTAATACTCTGTAAGTGGTGCATGTATCAGGATTTTACTTTAACACTTAATACAGAAAAGTAATGTGGTGTTTGGATATAAAAAGGCAGCTACTGGGTTTAGTTTGCCACTGATGTCAATGTATTTAGTTGCGAGGCTCGGAGACGTGTGAGAGACCATCCCATGCCAACATACATGGATTTACTCAAAATGCATTTACTCAAAATGAGTGGAAAGTACTGGCTAGCTAGCCAGATGTATGGAGGATTGGGATGACAAGAAGCTCTGATGTAGGGCTCATCTGAGGACAACCTAGTAGTAGTCCAGAGCATGTTGGAGGCCTTAGCCAGTTGAAGACTGAAGAAAAGGTAAGGCAAGTTCAGCTGACAGATTCATCAGATGGATATACAGGCTGACAAGGCTGTTAGAATAAAAATAAGGCCACAGTCCGAAGCTTGGAGAAAATAATTCAATAGTGTGAACAATAAGTTAAATGGTAAATAGACTGCACTTATAGCGCTTTTATCCAAAGCGCTTTACAATGGTGTGTGAATGGATGCATAAGGCCAATGTGCGCAGCTGCCATGCATGGTGCCAGCCTGTTCATTGGGAGCAATGTGGCTCAGTATCTTGCCTAAGGACACTTCGACATGTGGACAGAAGTAGGGATTCGAGCTGCCGACCCTATGATTGGACAGCCCACTACCACTGAGCCACAGCCGCCCAATGTGTTCCAAAGGCATTTGAAGCAAGCATATTAGCCAAGTACCTCCATTTAGGGAGGCAGGTGGAGTCAATGTAATGCTTTTGACCAGGTTGCAGCTTCTTTACAGTGCCAAAGGGTGTGTGGCCTCTTTTGCTGCAAAGTAAACTTAGGAAAAGGCCAAGAGGTGTTGACTGCACTACTTCTTACAGTTTAGTGCGGTGAGAGTTTAATAACTTCACTTGGACCTATGGTATAGCTAAATGAACAGACATTGTTCCAGGCATCTGATGGCAGATAAGGAGTTTAATACTTACAGCTGATAGATTGGTACTGCAGCACATTAGGCCCCTAGTGAGCGTCTCCCTGGACCCCCTGCAGCTCACATACCACACCTGAATCAACGTGGAATGATTTCCCTGTTTCATAGAGTTTACTTGCACCCGGAGGCCGGGAAGCACAGCGAGTCACATTTTTACTTCAAGTCCATTGAACACCATCTTGCCTCTCTGGCTTACAGAGAAGCTCCAAGGCAGGCAGGCCAGACTACAGGGCTGCCTGTCAGATGTGGCTGTACTGTCACGCTTCCTGTTCACCCTACACTTTCAGCCACAACTCTGGAACGTGCCACCTCCAGATGGTCTCATAACTCCCATCATGGGCGCCATCAGTGAGGACAAGGAAGAGTAGAGCTATGGTCAGGATATATGTTAGATGATCTAGAATGAAATGGCCGAAATGGCCAGTTGGACTGAACGATGAACTGATTAAAATTGGTGGTCAAAGGTCAAAGTTCAAGGTCACTGGCCTCACAAAATGTGTTTTTGGCCTGATGAACACAATCTCAAGAAAGGCTTAATGGAATGTGTTCATATTTGGGTAAAATGGCCAATTGGACTCGAGGATTAACTGATCACATTGTGGGGCTCAAAGGTCAAGGGTAACTTGACCTCACAAAAGGTGTTTTTGGCCTGCTGAACATGAATGGCTTGACAGAATTTGTACATATTTGGCCAATATGTCCAGTTGGACTTATTAGATTTTGGTATTCAAATGTCACCGAATAACATTCAGTTGGTCTTGAGCGAGGGATGCACATGGATACATGCAACCAGAGATGGGTAGAGGCAAAGGGAGTAATTGAGTAATTGTTTTTATTAATCACAAGGCCCTATTGAATGCTAATGCTAGCTAGCTACCGTGAATGCTAATGCTAACACTAGCTAGCCAATGCCTTCGCTAGCTAGCAGTAATGCTAATGCTAGCTAGCTAATGCTAATTCTAACACTAATGCTAGCTTTAGCTAGCTAGCATTGGCATTAGTGTTAGCATTAGCATTAGCTAGTTAGCTAGCGAAGGCATTAGCTAGCTAGTGTTAGCATTAGCATTCACGGTAGCTAGCTAGCATTAGCATTCAAAAGGGCCCTTTTGAATGCTAATGCTAGCTAGCTACCGTGAATGCTAATGCTAACACTAGCTAGCTAATGCCTTCGCTAGCTAGCGGTAATGCTAATGCTAGCTAGCGCTAATTCTAACACTAATGCTAGCTTTAGCTAGCTAGTATTGGCATTAGTGTTAGCATTAGCATTAGCTAGTTAGCTAGCGAAGGCATTAGCTAGCTAGTTTTAGCATTAGCATTCACGGTAGCTAGCTAGCATTAGCATTCAAAAGGGCCTTGTGACGTTTAATGTGGCCCATTTAGTTTAAATAAAGGCTACTACTAGGACACTTCAGGCTGTAGTTTGAGGAGCTGAGTGCTTGCACCTAGCTGATCCTGCACATCTGAGCTGAATGAGCAATCAGCAAGGGCAAAGTGGAGTGGGCTCAAACTCAGAAGAGCTTTGAGGAAAAAGGAAGACGGCATGCTGCCTCATGTAATTGTTTGTTTGAAAGAAGTCGCCCCAAGCAGGAATCAAACCATTGACCTCTCACTTCCAAACCCGGCTCACTAACCACAACACCAAGAGAGCCATTTATCTTAGCACAGCTGTTAGCAGGCCATAGAGGGTTAGGGTCAAATGAAAAAAGGAGCATTAGACCAGTGGCAAGCTGGGGCTGTCAATCCCTGATATGGCCACCAGGGGAAGCCTACAGATGGCAAAATTGCAGCCGCCCTACAATTACAGCTCCCAGGAGCTGTTTATTGCTTAGTATATGTTTTGTCAACTCAACACACTTGAAAATGAGGTGAAAACCTTAATGTGGCCCCTTTAGTTTAAATAAAGGCTACTACTAGGACACTTCAGGCTGTAGTTTGAGGAGCTGAGTGCTTGCACCTAGCTGATCCTGCACATCTGAGCTGAATGAGCAATCAGCCAGGGTAAAGCAGAGTGGACTCAAAAGGAAGACAGCATGCTGCCTCATGTAATTATGTTCAAAAGAAGTCACCCCAAGCAGGAATAGAACCAATGACCTCTCACTTCAAAACCCGGCTCACAAACCACAACACCAAGAGAGCCATTTCTCTTAGCACAGCTGTTAGCAGGCCATAGAGGGTTAGGGTCAAATGAAAAAAGGAGCATTAGACCAGTGGCAAGCTGGGGCTGTCAATCCCTGATATGGCCACCAGGGGAAGCCTACAGATGGCAAAATTGCAGCCGCCCTACAATTACAGCTCCCAGGAGCTGTTTATTGCTTAGTATGTGTTTGTCAACTCAACACACTTGAAAATGAGGTGAAAACCTCAACGTGGCCTCTTGAGTTTAAATAAAGGCTACTACTAGGACCCTTCAGTCTGTAGTTTGAGGAGCTGAGTGCTTGCACCTAGCTGATCCTGCACACCTGAGCTGAATGAGCAATCAGCAAGGGCAAAGTGGAGTGGGCTCAAACTCAGAAGAGCTTTGGGGAGGAAAAAGGAAGACGGCATGCTGCCTCATGTAATTGTTTATTTGAAAGAAGTCGCCCCAAGCAGGAATCAAACCATTGACCTCTCACTTCCAAACCCGGCTCACTAACCACAACACCAAGAGAGCCATTTATCTTAGCACAGCTGTTAACAGGCCATAGAGGGCCATTACACTATACCAAGTCCCTCACGTCCTCATGCGCCTCTCCGATGGCCCCACTGCCACCATCCCACTTCCAAAACTAATGTACCAGAGAATGAACTGACAACCTTTCTGAAAGGGAGTATGGACTTAGGCCCATGAAACACCCTAACCCTGTACTCTATTCCTGAGCTGATTAGGGTTGGGTGATTGGACAACTACCAATCCTACATAAATTCCCTCATCTTCAAAACTGCCATTAAGTTGAGCTAACTGGGTCCAGACTTCAGGACTTACCGCCCCCAGGCCGGGGGGCTCCCTCGTTGAAGAGTGTGGTGCAAATGTACTGTGCATGGGTAGGGCTAACCCCCAAAGAAGACTGGGCAACGATCAAGGTCCTGATGCCCTGGACCACCACATCCAGCGTGCTGTTCCAAGTGGAACCCTGGAGGGCCGCATACTTACCCCCTGGCCAAACAAACTGCTTGTTGTCACCGTAAGGTTGCCACAGCCGTCCGACCAGAGCCTGAGAAAGGTCCCTCTCTGTGCCTCCTTGCCGGCGGAGGGGTAGTGGTGAGTCTCACCATCCACCCCTCAAGCTTCTACCGGCCGAAGACTCAAGAGAGGTTCCTCTATCTATAAGTCTCTGAACCCTAAACCTCCACATCCGGCGGAGGGGTGGTGGTGGTGAGTCTCACCATCCACCCCACAAGCTTCTACCGGCTGAAGGTTAAGTCCCGTATGAGAGTCTAAGACAGTGCGGTATTCCCTGAGAAGTTTTGCGGGCATGCCACATAAACCCCTGAATTCGGCTCCTACACTGTTCAAAGAAACTCACCGACAGACGTGAAGGCCCTAGGATACTCAATACGGATTCGAGCATCGTCGGGCCTTGCCTCTGTTGTAAACCACTAGGGGACCCAATTAAACTGAACAGCAAACACACCCATGGTGAAAAAATGAAAAAATGTAATATTATCTTCCAAAAATATGTACCCCAAACTAAATGTTCATTTGGCATTGGTTTCAGCCTTCCATCTCATTTCCTCATTGTTTTATAAAGGTACAAAGTTTGATTATGGTGAATACCCAGAAAGCAGTGCGGTATTCATATGCATACTCCTCCCTATGGGCGGGTTTATGCCAAAAAGGGAATTCTGGCAGTGCAACCGTGACTGGAGATGAGAGGGAAGAAGATGACTATCCCTGGTACAGGTACAGGAGTGCTTCACTGCACCCTCTTTCTAGAGTTGGTGTTATTGTTGCAACCAGGGCAATGAGCTGTGGAAAGAGTGGTCTGAGGAGGTCTTGCTCTACTGAGGGCAGCTTCTCATTTAGCAAGAAGGGCTCCAAGAAAACGTTGAACTTCAGCAGAAGTGAGATGTTTGTCGGGGCGCCCCGGTAGCTCACCGGGTAAGGCGTGCACCATATGAAGGCTAGTCCTTCGCGCAGTGGACTGGAGTTCGATTCCCGGCTCGGGTCCTGTGCTGCATGTCCTCCCCTCTCTCTCTCTCCCACATTTCCTGTCTCTCTACACTGTCCTATAACAATAAAGCTGAAAAGCCCTAAAAAATATCTTAAAAAAAAGAAAGAAGTGAGATGTTTGTGGTGGTCTCACACCTCTGGGGGAGCCCGAGGAGGAGGACCCACTTCTCTGGGGGCCGCCTCCTGTGATCAGGGTGAGACATACAGGAGTGCAATTTATCATGAACATGATTGTTTGAAAGTCTACAGTGAATAAATCAATAATTTTAGTAAAAGCACTGGGGTAAAAATTGTATGTTGAGTAGCCATGTGTTTTTCATTTTGTTTTGTCAAAATATTGCTGATTTCAGTCAGTTTATTGACCATTATTATCAGAAGATATTGAACTAGATATTTTTTAGACTGATTAAAGCTAATTTAATGTTCATATGTCTGCAAAGATATTACAAATGCTATAAGCGCATGTCCTTCCCTGCAAGAGATGTAGCATTTTAATTTTGATAAAGCGTTAAAACAATATGTCACTGCATTTCACTTTACTCAAAAAGCATAACATGGGAAACATACTGACTTGCTTTTGATATTGTTTTAGCCTAACAGCTAAAATGTGTAATGTCAAGGTGCCTTGCCCATATGCCCATATGCACAATGTTATTCAAAAAGTTGTCATGCCTTTATATTCTTCACACTGATAAAAGGGAATTAAAAAAAACGCCAAAAAATACAAACAACTTTTATTGTCAGACAGTTGTTGCACAGTGATGGCACGTCAATGTTGAAACACACAGAGACAGGAGTGTCCACTGATGAAGTTCTCTGCTCTTCACCCATTCTGCCATCCTTCCTCTAAGGGCAGCCAAGAGCAGACAGTAGGCAGCATGCAGGGGACGCACCATGGGGACCGATAAAGTGCTCATGTCCGTCTTCATCACCGACAGACAGCATTAGCAGTGGAAAATAGTTGTCATAAAGAATTCTCATGTTTGTCAACCATGGATTTAGCTAATATCCAACAATACAGATGAAATAGTTCTAAGTTATGCGCAAAGCAAATACTCACAGATGATGCTGCCGAAGGAATAAACAGAAGAAATACTGTAGCAGATTGTTTGTGTAAACATTCACACATGGCTGAAGAACTAAGATGGCGGACTTCCTGTCAAACTGCATGTAGAACTAGTACAACATTAAGAGGCCCTTGATTGTCAAAATAAGAGTACCAGAAAGGAGCCACTCAGTCTGACAAACATATCTCTAAAGCCTTCAAAACCTCAGTCGTATTCGCTTCATCTTTCGCGTGGTCAGCTTGGCCGCCACAACGCTGCTTGCAGCTTTAATTTTGTATGAATGGCCTGCCTGGGCAGGGGGGTGGGGGGTATTTTTTCTGTTCTCAAACGTAAAATCTAGTGGGGTTTTATTAATTAAAAAGAAAAAAGAGATTAAAAAATCTAAATATGAAACAAATGAGTTGCTTATTTTATCCAATAAAATGTTACTTTGCATACTTTTAATGATACACAAACCTATTTTAATACTAGTTTTGTCCTTCTCAACCTTTTTAACCAAGGATCCTACCTTATTTTACTAGTCTGGCCTGAGCTCCTTTTAACCACCAGAGGGCTCTACCCCTGCTTGGTGCGATCCAATTCATGGTCTTAGGTGGTAGATTAAATGGAACATGCATACCAACAGCCTTAAATGTTGTTGGAGAATGTGTGCATATAAAAATGCTACTTAACCACATTAAGGTGATTTGGCATGTAAATAAACCAATAATTATATTCACAGTTTTAGAATATGTGTAGTTTTAGAACATCTCCAAGATGTGACAAAACTGGAGTCTTGAACTGACTTGCTTGATTTATCAAGTAAAATATGTGGAATTTCAGTAAAAAAAAAAAAAAAGAGGGCAGATAAAATAAAACCCAGCTAGAACAGTCTTGACCGTTCTGTGTGAACCCAGCTTTAGAGAAAAACACTTTACAGTAGAAAGAAAATAGAAAAATAGTTATATTTGTCATCATCATCATCACAGTAACAAACTCCGATAAACTCATTCAGAACATCAAAATATTCTCTCCCTCACTCACATACACACGCGTGCACACACACACACACACTCAGTGAGTCAGTCAGTCAAACACACACACACACACTCTCTCTCTCTCTCTTTCTCTCACACAAACACACACTTTAAGGGTTAGGGTTGTTTAATGGCTGGGACGGTAGGGATAGGTCATGGCTGGAAGAAATGGCTGAGGGGAGAAAGAGGGGTGAGGGGGCAGGGGGGAGGGCCGGGGGCTGTATCCCAGAGGAGGAGAGGGGTGAGGGGGCAGGGGGGAGGGCCGGGGGCTGTATCCCAGAGGAGGAGTGTGGATGTGGGGGTAGAACCCGGTCTGCTGCACCGGGCCTGACATCACCAGCTGGAGCAAACTGGAGAGAGCAAAGAGAGAGACATGTAAGACTAGTGTAGAGAGAGAGACATGTTAGACTAGTGTAGAGAGAGAGTCATGTTAGACTAGTGTAGAGAGAGAGTCATGTTAGACTAGTGTAGAGAGAGAGACATGTTAGACTAGTGTAGAAAGAGAGACATGTTAGACTAGTGTAGAGAGAGAGACATGTTAGACTAGTGTAGAGAGACATGTTAGACTAGTGTAGAGAGAGACATGTTAGACTAGTGTAGAAAGAGAGACATGTTAGACTAGTGTAGAAAGAGAGACATGTTAGACTAGTGTAGAAAGAGAGACATGTTAGACTAGTGTAGAGAGAGAGACATGTTAGACTAGTGTAGAGAGAGAGACATGTTAGACTAGTGTAGAAAGAGAGACATGTTAGACTAGTGTAGAGAGAGAGACATGTTAGACTAGTGTAGAGAGACATGTTAGACTAGTGTAGAGAGAGAGACATGTTAGACTAGTGTAGAAAGAGAGACATGTTAGACTAGTGTAGAAAGAGAGACATGTTAGACTAGTGTAGAAAGAGAGACATGTTAGACTAGTGTAGAAAGAGAGACATGTTAGACTAGTGTAGAGAGAGAGACATGTTAGACTAGTGTAGAAAGAGAGACATGTTAGACTAGTGTAGAAAGAGAGACATGTTAGACTAGTGTAGAGAGAGACATGTTAGACTAATGTAGAAAGAGAGACATGTTAGACTAGTGTAGAGAGAGACATGTTAGACTAGTGTAGAGAGAGACATGTTAGACTAGTGTAGAAAGAGAGACATGTTAGACTAATGTAGAAAGAGACATGTTAGACTAGTGTAGAAAGAGAGACATGTTAGACTAGTGTAGAAAGAGAGACATGTTAGACTAGTGTAGAGAGAGACATGTTAGACTAGTGTAGAGAGAGAGACATGTTAGACTAGTGTAGAGAGAGACATGTTAGACTAGTGTAGAAAGAGAGACATGTTAGACTAGTGTAGAAAGAGAGACATGTAGACTAGTGTAGAAAGAGAGACATGTTAGACTAGTGTAGAAAGAGAGACATGTAGACTAGTGTAGAAAGAGAGACATGTTAGACTAATGTAGAAAGAGAGACATGTTAGACTAGTGTAGAAAGAGAGACATGTTAGACTAGCGTAGAAAGAGAGACATGTTAGACTAGTGTAGAAAGAGAGGCATGTTAGACTAGTGTAGAAAGAGAGACATGTTAGACTAGTGTAGAAAGAGAGACATGTTAGACTAGTGTAGAGAGAGAGTCATGTTAGACTAGTGTAGAAAGAGAGACATGTTAGACTAGTGTAGAGAGAGACATGTTAGACTAGTGTAGAAAGAGAGACATGTTAGACTAGTGTAGAGAGACATGTTAGACTAGTGTAGAAAGAGAGACATGTTAGACTAGTGTAGAGAGAGAGACATGTTAGACTAGTGTAGAGAGAGAGACATGTTAGACTAGTGTAGAAAGAGAGACATGTTAGACTAGTGTAGAGAGAGACATGTTAGACTAGTGTAGAGAGAGAGACATGTTAGACTAATGTAGAAAGAGAGACATGTTAGACTAGTGTAGAAAGAGAGACATGTAGACTAGTGTAGAAAGAGAGACATGTTAGACTAGTGTAGAGAGAGAGACATGTTAGACTAGTGTAGAAAGAGAGACATGTTAGACTAGTGTAGAGAGAGACATGTTAGACTAGTGTAGAGAGAGAGACATGTTAGACTAGTGTAGAGAGAGAGACATGTTAGACTAGTGTAGAAAGAGAGACATGTTAGACTAGTGTAGAGAGAGAGACATGTTAGACTAGTGTAGAAAGAGAGACATGTTAGACTAGTGTAGAGAGAGACATGTTAGACTAGTGTAGAAAGAGAGACATGTTAGACTAGTGTAGAGAGAGAGACATGTTAGACTAGTGTAGAGAGAGAGACATGTTAGACTAGTGTAGAAAGAGAGACATGTTAGACTAGTGTAGAAAGAGAGACATGTTAGACTAGTGTAGAGAGAGACATGTTAGACTAGTGTAGAGAGAGAGACATGTTAGACTAGTGTAGAAAGAGAGACATGTTAGACTAGTGTAGAAAGAGAGACATGTTAGACTAGTGTAGAAAGAGAGACATGTTAGACTAATGTAGAAAGAGAGACATGTTAGACTAGTGTAGAAAGAGAGACATGTTAGACTAGTGTGGCCCTTGGCTGTGTATGAACATGTGTTTTGGGTTGCCATGGTTATAGACTCACTTGTTATGCGGAAGGCGGGAACATAGCGCCCTCAGCTCCTCTGGGGAGGAAATGGACAGGATATGACATCATACCAAATCAAGAGCATTTAAGAACACCGGGGGTCTCATTTATAAATGTTGCGTAAGTACAAAAGCGTGCGTAACCCATGCTGAGCAACTTTCTATGCAACTTTCGGTATTTATAAAAAACGATCTTAATGATAAGTTGGCGGAAGGTGTGCGCAACTCTACGCACACTCCGACCCTCCCGTAACTACGATAAGCAAGTTTCTGGAGAAACGGGAAAACACGACTCCGATGGCAGAGGGATGAAACTCGGGGAAAGTCTGCGAAACGCATGACATATTGAATAATAAATACATCAGTTGCTGCCAGAAACCCTCCAATGTGTCACACAGTTTAAACGTAATCAATCGCCACCGTAGCCTAATCACTAAATAATGTCTGCATTGCTTTGGATTTGTCTGTGAATTGACCCATTTGTGTCATAATATAATGTTATGTTGTAGGCCTATTAATTTATAGGCTATCCCGTGAAGCATCACGGGCAGTAGCCTATGAATAAAAGCCACATTACGTTGATAACACAACATGACACAAGCCTATTAGGCTTATCATAGTAATGATTCCGTATGTCGATGGCCTAACTATAATAAGGCCTATACCGCACCAAACAAATGTTGCATTCGTCATCTCCCCTCTAGAGAGCATCACCCCCCCCCTCACCTCTAGAGGAGAGCAGAGCTCCAGCTGCCATGGAGACCTGCAGTGCCTGGGCCAGTCTATCAATGCTCAGCTGGGCCTGGGTGTCGCTGTGACTGCGTGTATCTACATGTGCCTCAGGCTGGGTGTGTGTGTGCTCCAACAGGTGACAGAGGTCAGAGGTCAGCGAGGACAGCTGGTCAAGCTGGAGTAGAGCCAAACGACCCAGAATGCCTTTCTCAGTCAGGACCGCCGGGAGGAGCAACAACACCTGAAGAGGACACATTACATATATATGTTACGGTCAATGTGAGAAAACGGGGAATGTGAGCTTTTCCCGGTTATTGCAGGAGAAACATGTGCGTTTCTCACATCTCCCGGGTAATGTGCACATTCCCCGACCTTGCGGGAGATGTGAGAAATTGGTTAGTATTTCTCACATCTCCCGTACGGTCGGAGATTGTGCACATTAACCGGGAAATGCTTACAATTCCCGACCTTGCGGTAAATCTAGGAAAGCGCAACCGTATGCAAAACTTCTGCGCAGCCGGGTGGTGGGAGAGGGCTTATGTGACGCCTCAGAGGGCGTGCACCATAAGAGGCACCCACGGTAGTTGGGCTAACGTTCCTGGCGCACACCTGTGAGGGATTTTTCGTCTTTTCGTCTGTCTTTCGGCTAGCTAACGTGTAGGGTTCCTTTGGAGGTTCCCACCTTCCTGTTGTTGCAATTTTCTTTTTGCGTTTGTTAACTTGATCACCAGTGTATCCTCCTAAAACTACTTACACTGTGTGCAGCATAGGCTATATTACTGTTCAAGGTAGACCACAGACTGTTATTAACTGTAGGGGAGGACCGGGACGAATGAAACATTTTTTGGTTTGATCAGATTTACACAGAAATTAATAAAGATGGAGATAAAATTTTTTGATGACAAACAACTTGTACATGTCCTTTACTAACCTATTAGTTGTAAGTTTCGTTCTGTGGTGTAACAGTTCAATTCAAGACGGCCGAGAACAGAAGATGTGCATTGTTTCTCTTGTCCCTGCCGTGCGGGGCGAGTGAAACAGATGAGTGGGACGAGTGAAACAGTGAGATTGTTTTGCTTATTGTGTTGCGTAGCCTCGCGGCTTGTAGGCTAATTATCTTAACTTTCAACACATGTATAATTAGACCCAATTTAATGTTTCTATTAATGCAATTGATGCTATGTATTCGAAAACCATGGGCAAAATGTCAAGCGCCTCTCGTTCTAAGCGCACGAGCCCTCTCCCACCACCCGGCTGCGCAGAGGTTTTGCATACGGTTGGACTTTGCTAGATTTACCGCAAGGTCGGGAATTGTAAGCATTTCCCGGTTAATGTGCACAATCTCCGACCGTACGGAGCGCACATGTTTCTCCTGCATTCCCCGCGAGGTCGGGGAATGTGCGCAATAACCGGGAAAAGCTCACATTCACCGTTTTCTCACATTGACCATAACATATATATATATATATACACACACACACCTGCACTCACTAACTCACAAATACACACACACACTCACACACACATCTGAAGAACAGGAATGAAGAGGATACATTACATATATATATATATATATATACACACACACACACCTGCACTCACTAACTCACAAATACACACACAGACTCACACACACATCTGAAGAACAGGAAACGTTATATATCTATACACACTCACACCTGAGAACAAGTAATGTTAAATGTGTGTGTGTGTGTGTGTGTGTGTGTGTGTGTGTATTAGGGCTGTCAATTTAATGTGTTAATTAGATTAATGAATTATACAAACATTAATCGCATTCAACAATTTCGTCCAGCTGTAGGTAGCTATGTCTTATGTTGAAATTGCTTGATGCTTGGCTGTGTTAGCTGTGAATGTATGAGGATGCATGTAATCTAGCTAGCTTGGGCTAGCCGTTTTACATCAGTTAATGCCAGGGAACCTGGAGGGGGCACCAAATCTCAAAAATACCACATCCTCCGTTGGGTTGCTTTAATAGCGATTAATTAATTACAGAAATTGAAAATTGATAGATTCTCCCAGTATTTTCCCCCGCCACTGCATCCTGCACAGCAGACAAATCAAGCAATGCGGGTAAAAAGTAAACAAGAGTAATGTTAGTCTACTTGCCCATCTCCTATAAGGAAGCTATGTTTTTGTTTGAGCCAAGCTAGTTGGGGAAGGTAGCTATAGGTTTTTGTTTGAATGATAGCTAAGCTAGTTGTATTCATTCAGACACAAGAGGGACTTATACATTGGAAACACTGGATGGTTTTGTAAAGTACTGGTGCATGCATGGAGGACATACTGCTGGAGGGAGGGTTCATCCGAGGACGACCGAGAGAGAATGTTATCCTACATTAGGTATTGTGTACGAGCAGCCTCGTTGCCCTAGACTGAAATCACGAACAAAGCAAAACACAGCCAGCTAATGTTTGCTAGTGTTAGTAGCACACTAGCTACTTATAGGTCTCCAGCCAAATGGATGTTCATAGAACAGCTAGAATAGCTGACAAGCTTAAGTTAAGAAGCTAGCGAGCTAGCAAGCCAACTCTTTGGCTGTAGACTATACTAGCTACATCTAACTAGCTCACTTAGAGCTTAACCCTCACTTAGCTATTTTGCTTTGTTAACGATTTCAGTCCCAGCAACTAGGCTAGAGCATAGTCTCCTTGTTAGCTAACTAAGATAGCTCTTTTAGATCCTTTTGTAGCTGCATGATAAACTTATGGTATAATTCAAAAGGTTTATTACTAGCTAAACATTAGCTAGCTTAGCCAATGTTAGAGTTGACTAGAAATGGCACGTGAAACTGAGGTGAAAGCTAACGTTTCTTTAGACCTGGAGTTGGGACCTTTGTTGTGTTTATAAAACAAGATTTCGATTTTGGTTTGATTTATGTATGTATGTATGTATGTATGTATGTATGTATGTATGTGTATATATATATATATATATATATACATACATACATACATACATACACACACATTGTTATGTCACTCACAAACACACACAAACACTGACTCACACACACACATTCACTTACTCACACAGACACACACAAACAGACACAGACAGACATACACACACCTGAAGGACACTCAGATGCAGAGCAGAGAACAGGGGCCCCACATCTGGCTCAGGCTCTGCAGTCACATTGGTCAGGCTCTGCTTCCTGTCCCGTTTGTAGGCCAATGGGGCTTTGACACACCAGCGCACCAGCCCCGCAAGGGGAGTGAGGTCAAGAGAGCTGATTGGCTGGCTGGCAATGATGGGCGTGCTGAGGAAGGTGATGAGGACAAGCCGAGGGTCCTCCTGCAGCCAGGACACCACCATCTGGAGAAGGTCTACTGGAGGACACAGCTCCTCTACACACACACACACACACACACACACACACACACACACACACACACACACACGTAGACAAGAGGTCAGGGTGGATTTTAGAGGTCAGGTAGGAGTTCAGAGGTCAGGGTGGAGTTTAGAGGTCTGGAGTTAAGTTGGAGTTCAGAGGTCAAGGTGGAGTTCAGAGGTCTGGGTGGAGTTCAGAGGTCTGGGTGGAGTTCAGAGGTCTGGGTGGAGTTCAGAGGTCAAGGTGGAGTTCAGAGGTCTGGGTGGAGTTCAGAGGTCAAGGTGGAGTTTAGAGGTCAAGGTGGAGTTCAGAGGTCTGGGTGGAGTTGAGAGGTCAAGGTGGAGTTCAGAGGTCTGGGTGGAGTTCAGAGGTCAAGGTGGAGTTTAGAGGTCAAGGTGGAGTTCAGAGGTCTGGGTGGAGTTCAGAGGTCTGGGTGGAGTTTAGAGGTCAAGGTGGAATTTAGAGGTCTGGGTGGAGTTTAGAGGTCAAGGTGGAGTTCAGAGGTCTGGGTGGAGTTCAGAGGTCAAGGTGGAGTTCAGAGGTCTGGGTGGAGTTTAGAGGTCAAGGTGGAGTTCAGAGGTCTGGGTGGAGTTCAGAGGTCTGGGTGGAGTTTAGAGGTCAAGGTGGAATTTAGAGGTCTGGGTGGAGTTTAGAGGTCAAGGTGGAGTTCAGAGGTCAAGGTGGAGTTCAGAGGTCTGGGTGGAGTTCAGAGGTCAAGGTGGAGTTTAGAGGTCAAGGTGGAGTTCAGAGGTCTGGGTGGAGTTCAGAGGTCAAGGTGGAGTTCAGAGGTCTGGGTGGAGTTCAGAGGTCAAGGTGGAGTTCAGAGGTCTGGGTGGAGTTTAGAGGTCAAGGTGGAGTTCAGAGGTCTGGGTGGAGTTGAGAGGTCAAGGTGGAGTTCAGAGGTCTGGGAGGAATTTAGAGGTCAAGGTGGAGTTCAGAGGTCTGGGTGGAGTTCAGAGGTCAAGGTGGAGTTCAGAGGTCTGGGTGGAGTTCAGAGGTCAAGGTGGAGTTCAGAGGTCTGGGTGGAGTTTAGAGGTCTGGGTGGAGTTCAGAGGTCTGGGTGGAGTTCAGAGGTCAAGGTGGAGTTCAGAGGTCTGGGTGGAGTTCAGAGGTCTGGGAGGAATTTAGAGGTCAAGGTGGAATTTAGAGGTCAAGGTGGAGTTCAGAGGTCAAGGTGGAGTTCAGAGGTCTGGGTGGAGTTCAGAGGTCAAGGTGGAGTTCAGAGGTCTGGGTGGAGTTTAGAGGTCTGGGTGGAGTTCAGAGGTCTGGGTGGAGTTTAGAGGTCAAGGTGGAGTTCAGAGGTCTGGGAGGAATTTAGAGGTCAAGGTGGAGTTCAGAGGTCTGGGAGGAATTTAGAGGTAATGGTAAATGGACTGCACTTATATAGCACTTTTATCCAAAGCGCTTTACAATGGCCTTTCATTGACACACACACACACTAATGGTGGCAGCTGCCATGCACGGACACTTCGAGTTTAGACTTTAGACTTTAGAGGGCAAGGTGCAGTTCAGAGGTCAGAGTGAAGTGCAGAGGGTTAGGGTGGAGTTTAGAGGTCAGGATGGGGTTCAGAGATCAGTGTGGAGGTCAGAGGTCAGGGGTTCACCTGAGGAAAGGTCGTAGAGGGTGGTTACGGCGGTGATGAACTGGCAGCAGAAGCGAGGGGAGGAACTGTGGATGTTCTGCAGCGTGGGAACAGAGCCTGGGACCAAACTGCAGTAGTCATCCACCAGAACCCTGGCTAAACGCACACAACACACTCGGTGGCTCCTCTGCGCGCACGCGCACACACACACACACACACACACACAAACACACACGTAGGGTTAGGTCTGTGTTCTCACCTGTAACCAGGTAGGGTTAGGTCTGTGTTCTCACCTGTAACCAGGTAGGGTTAGGTCTGTGTTCTCACCTGTAACCAGGTAGCAGCACACTCCAGGATGGAGACTCTGCCTACAGCAATTGCCATGGAGACCAGCTTGCATAGCAACGCCATGCGGCTGTCGTCGGCCTGGTTGCCTTGGAGATTGAAGAGGGCGGAGAAGATGAGCTGTCGGACAGTGTCGCGGCTCTGTTCCTGGAAACAGCTGCACATGATCTCTAGAAGCTGCAGCTCCTGGAGAGCACTCATCCTCTAAACACACACACACACACACACGCACACACACGCACACACACACACACACACGTGACAGGAGCTTTAGTCAGGAATGTGCATTACTGTAGTCTTCATGACTGTGTGTGTGGCCATCAGCAATGGTAGCTAGCCTCTGTGGAAGTGACATCTCCAGCAACGATGGACGGCCAAAAGCAAAGTCAGTAAATGTATATCTGTACAGAGTGTGTAGGGTGTGTTACTCTGGGCTGAGTGTGCGTGTGTGTGTGTGTGTGTGCGCTTTACCCTGGGCGGGGTGTGTCTGTCCTTGGGCGCATGGAGAATGAACTCCTCCACCAGCTCCAGAGTGTCTGTATCTACAGTTGGGGCGGGGCTTGTCTGCACCTGGCCACTGAGGTAGATGTCCAGGTGATAGAGCACCTCCTTTGCAGCACTCAGTGAATCACGGCGTAGCAGAGACTGACGTATGTCACCCATGGCTACAGAGAAAGTTCAGACACCATGAGATTACTCCCCCCTAACCTGGCAATGACACCAAGCTAACCCTAACCTGGCAATGACACCAAGCTAACCCTAACCTAGCAATGACACCAAGCTAACTCTAACCTAGCAATGACACCAAGCTAACCCTAAGCTAGCAATGACACCAAGCTAACTCTAACCTAGCAATGACACCAAGCTAACTCTTACCTAGCAATGACACCAAGCTAACTCTAACCTAGCAATGACACCAAGCTAACTCTTACCTAGCAATGACACCAAGCTAACTCTAACCTAGCAATGACACCAAGCTAACTCTAACCTAGCAATGACACCAAGCTAACTCTAACCTAGCAATGACACCAAGCTAACTCTAACCTAGCAATGACACCAAGCTAACTCTAACCTAGCAATGACACCAAGCTAACTCTAACCTAGCAATGACACCAAGCTAACCCTAACCTAGCAATGACACCAAGCTAACTCTAACCTAGCAATGGCACCAAGCTAACTCTAACCTAGCAATGACACCAAGCTAACTCTAACCTAGCAATGACACCAAGCTAACTCTAACCTAGCAATGACACCAAGCTAACTCTAACCTAGCAATGGCACCAAGCTAACTCTAACCTAGCAATGACACCAAGCTAACTCTAACCTAGCAATGACACCAAGCTAACTCTAACCTAGCAATGACACCAAGCCAACTCTAACCTAGCAATCACAACAAGCTAACTCTAACCTAGCAATGACACCAAGCTAACTCTAACCTAGCAATGGCACCAAGCTAACTCTAACCTAGCAATGACACCAAGCTAACTCTAACCTAGCAATCACAACAAGCTAACTCTAACCTAGCAATGACACCAAGCTAACTCTAACCTAGCAATGACACCAAGCTAACTCTAACCTAGCAATGACACCAAGCTAACTCTAACCTAGCAATGACACCAAGCTAACTCTAACCTAGCAATGACACCAAGCCAACTCTAACCTAGCAATCACAACAAGCTAACTCTAACCTAGCAATGACACCAAGCTAACTCTAACCTAGCAATGGCACCAAGCTAACTCTAACCTAGCAATCACAACAAGCTAACTCTAACCTAGCAATGACACCAAGCTAACTCTAACCTAGCAATGACACCAAGCTAACTCTAACCTAGCAATCACAACAAGCTAACTCTAACCTAGCAATGACACCAAGCTAACTCTAACCTAGCAATGACACCAAGCTAACTCTAACCTAGCAATCACAACAAGCTAGACAGGATGGAGGCCAGACTGATCTGCGGAGTGAAACTGAATGTGAGCTCATTAGACCAGGATAGGGTCAGAAGGCTAACCCTAGTCATGATAACAAATTAAACCGAATCCTGGCCGTGACGAGCTAAGGCGTTCAGGCTCTTTGGATAGGACTTGTTCAATTACCAACATGGTGTACCACTTTCTTGACTGATGCTTGAATCTTGCACAGCTTGTGCATGTTAACGCAATCTAGGCATGCTAAGGAATCGTTCTGTTACAAACATGTATTTGCCCTCGTGTATATTTGGATTTCTTGTATATTTTATATGTTCAATTTGATTGAGTCTTCATCTTCATTGTGCTTGTACTACTGCTGCTAGTGTAACCTCTATATTTGATTGAGTCTTCATCTTCATTGTGCTTGTACTACTGCTGCTAGTGTAACCTCTATATTTGATTGAGTCTTCATCTTCATTGGAAGCTGCGTGAGTTAGTGTTAGATAGTGGGTTAGGGTTACCCATACACCCAAGCAAGAAGGCTAGGCGACATGCAGCTGCGTGAGGTAGTGCTAGATAGTGGCTATGCATAGCGAGATAGATGGTTATTACCTAGCTAGCACTAGATAAAGTAGCTAAACGTTAGTCTCGATACATCAGAGGCTACATGCAGCTATACTAGCTAGTGTTAACCATGCAGCTATACTAGCTAGTGTTAACCATGCAGCTATACTAGCTAGTGTGAACCATGCAGCTATACTAGGTAGTGTTAACCATGCAGCTATACTAGCTAGTGTTAACCATGCAGCTATACTAGCTAGTGTTAACCATGCAGCTATACTAGGTAGTGTTAACCATGCAGCTATACAAGGTAGTGTTAACCATGCAGCTATACTAGCTAGTGTTAACCATGCAGCTATACTAGGTAGTGTTCACCATGCAGCTATACTAGGTAGTGTTAACCATGCAGCTATACTAGCTAGTGTTCACCATGCAGCTATACTAGCTAGTGTTAACCATGCAGCTATACTAGCTAGTGTTAACCATGCAGCTATACTAGGTAGTGTTAACCATGCAGCTATACTAGGTAGTGTTCACCATGCAGCTATACTAGCTAGTGTTCACCATGCAGCTATACTAGGTAGTGTTAACCATGCAGCTATACTAGGTAGTGTTAACCATGCAGCTATACTAGCTAGTGTTAACCATGCAGCTATACTAGCTAGTGTTAACCATGCAGCTATACTAGCTAGTGTTAACCATGCAGCTATACTAGCTAGTGTTAACCATGCAGCTATACTAGGTAGTGTTAACCATGCAGCTATACTAGCTAGTGTTAACCATGCAGCTATACAAGGTAGTGTTAACCATGCAGCTATACTAGGTAGTGTTAACCATGCAGCTATACTAGCTAGTGTTAACCATGCAGCTATACTAGGTAGTGTTAACCATGCAGCTATACTAGGTAGTGTTAACCATGCAGCTATACTAGCTAGTGTTAACAATGCAGCTATACTAGCTAGTGTTAACCATGCAGCTATACTAGGTAGTGTTAACCATGCAGCTATACTAGCTAGTGTTAACCATGCAGCTATACTAGCTAGTGTTAACCATGCAGCTATACCAGCTAGTGTTAACCATGCAGCTATACTAGGTAGTGTTCACCATGCAGCTATACTAGCTAGTGTTAACCATGCAGCTATACTAGGTAGTGTTAACCAGCTCAACAGGCTACAGCTGTGAACGTGGCTGCTAGTGGCTCTCAGCCAGTTAAGAGGCTACATGCAGCTAAGCTAGCTCACTCTGCTAGCTAAGGCTAGCCAGCTCGTTACACAGTACAGAGGAGGTCGCGAGGTTTAACCAAGAAACTCACGGTTGTAGTGTTTTGCTACCGATCTAATTCTCACCTATTTGACCTAGAAAGGAGACCTCAGACCGACAGAGTGCCCAGAACCTGTTATATTACAGATCCATGAGCAGAACTAAAGAAACAACTCGCACGCAACACGGCTCCTACTTCCTGCGACTACGGATGCCTCAGTGGGACAAACAGGACGGCAGTTAAAATTCAATCTATTTCTAGTTGGCCAGAAGGCTAGCACAGTAACTCCACCTTGTGGATGGGGAGCCAAACCAGTCGAGGTCTGTTCGTGGTTATTACGTAATCAAAGATGTGCCGAGTCCCTCATAGTAGTGTGCTAATGTAGGACAATGTATTTCCTTCACTGATGGTGGTCAGGTAGACATGTTGGCCACCACAGCGGTTTATAGTGCATCAAGATCATAAACCTAACCATTTTGGTACATGACAGACAGGGAGGGAAAGTGAAAACATGCCCTAACCCTAACCCTAACCCATCAAGATCATAAACCTAACCATGTTGGTACATGACAGACAGGGAGGGAAAGTGAAAACATGCCCTAACCCTAACCCTAACCCATCAAGATCATAAACCTAACCATGTTAGTACATGACAGACAGGGAGGGAAAGTGAAAACATGCCCTAACCCTAACCCATCAAGATCATAAACCTAACCATGTTGGTACATGACAGACAGGGAGGGAAAGTGAAAACATGCCCTAACCCTAACCCTATGCGCCCCTAGCGGATTTGTTCCTATCGGACCGGATTTTCTAATAATTACTACAAAGCCATTTCGGTGAAGTTATCAAAACAAAAACTTGTGAGTGTCTTTACAGTAATAACCTACTAACCGTGAGAATTTCACAGTATTTCGCCTTCTTTCAAATTTTCGAAATGGTTCCATTCCTCCAGTCAAAGTCAATGGAATTTAAGAAAAATATTTTCATAATTCGGATTGTGATTGAAAATCAACTATGATCACCAGAATCAATAAAGTTTGTTTCCAAGTATTTGCCGTTTAAGGCATTCTACTAACTTTTCGGTATCGACCAAGATATAATTTTTCTAAAGACGTGTCTATGAGAAATCCCATTCATTCTTTCGGCATTAGGAACCACTATGGGGCGATAAGATTACTTTCCCTCCCTATATCAAAGGCACAATTGTATCAAATAAACCTTCCATTACATGCATGGTTCAACATACTTATTAAATTAATATACATTTTTAAATGAATATATATTTTCACTATATACATAATGGAACACACTTATTATTTAAATAAATAATTTGCGTTGGTAATCCTCTGTAATCAGTGGAGGGGGCGTGGCTCCGCGTCAGTAGGGGAAGATGAGAATAGCGCGCGAGTGTGCTCCCGGTTCATACCGGTGCTCGCGTGCAGCCGAGACCACTACCGAGAGCGGGATGACCATCAACGCCCTGGCGGAAGGAGGGATGCAGCGTGAGCAGATGGCGTGTCTCAGAAAGGTATAACATTTTCTTCTGACTTCTCTCTCCGGGGTCTCCTCCCCTAACCCTAACCCTAACCCTTCTCTCTCCGGGGTCTCCTCCCCTAACCCTAACCCTTCTCTCTCCGGGGTCTCCTCCTCTAACCCTAACCCTTCTCTCTCCGGGGTCTCCTCCTCTAACCCTAACCCTTCTCTCTCCGGGGTCTCCTCCTCTAACCCTAACCCTTCTCTCTCCGGGGTCTCCTCCCCTAACCCTAACCCTTCTCTCTCCGGGGTCTCCTCCCCTAACCCTAACCCTTCTCTCTCCGGGGTCTCCTCCTCTAACCCTAACCCTTCTCTCTCCGGGGTCTCCTCCCCTAACCCTAACCCTTCTCTCTCCGGGGTCTCCTCCCCTAACCCTAACCCTTCTCTCTCCGGGGTCTCCTCCTCTAACCCCCCCCCCCCCCGCTGTCCGGGACCGTTCATAACGGAGCCCCTTCAATCTCCCGTGAGCTGTGCGTGGGAGGAGCTTATCTTGGCGATAGTTCAAACTCCGTGCATTACTGTAGAAAAGGT
>NW_028176563.1:289200-294200 GCF_949987555.1 Borostomias antarcticus | reverse complement strand
CTCTCCATCATCCCTCTCCTCTCTCCACCATCCCTCTCTCCATCATCCCTCTCTCTCTCCATCATCCCTCTCTCCATCATCCCTCTCCTCTCCACCATCCCTCTCTCCATCATCCCTCTCTCTCCATCATCCCTCTCCTCTCTCCATCATCCCTCTCTCTCTCCATCATCCCTCTCCTCTCTCCATCATCCCTCTCTCTCCACCATCCCTCTCTTCTCCCTCTCTCCACCATCCCCCTCTCTCTCCATCATCCCTGTGTTCCTGCCTCCTCAGGAGAGCTACAGTCTGCTGCACAAGAGGATCAACCACACCTGGGACTTCGTAGTGATGCAGGCCAGAGAGCAACTCCGGTAACACACACACACACACACACACTGTACACACATACACACACACACTGTACACATACACACACGCACGCACACACACACGCACACACACACACACACACACACACACATAAACGTGTGTCCCATATTTGCTCAAATAGGTGAATTGTTTTTTGCTTCAGCGACATTAGTATACGTACATTTATTCCTCTTATCTGTGACACACACTGTGTAGCCACTCTGTATGAAATGTGCTACCTGATTTGATTGGATGTGTGTGTGTGTGTGTGTTCAATAGGGCATCTAAACAGAGAAGGAAGGCTGACCGGATGGTTCTGGAATGTCAGGAGCAGGCTTTCTGGCTCATCAACCGACCTCCGGTACTCTACTCTGCTCTGTTCTGCTTTACTCCGCTCTCCTCTACTCCATGCTGCTCTCTTCTGCTCTACTTTACTCTGCTCTACTGTACTCTGCTCTACTGTACTCTGCTCTCCTCTACTCTGCTCTACTGTACTCTGCTCTACTGTACTCTACTCTCCTCTCCTCTGCTCTACTGTACTCTGCTCTCCTCTACTCTGCTCTACTGTACTCTGCTCTACTGTACTCTACTCTCCTCTCCTCTGCTCTACTGTACTCTGCTCTACTTTACTCTGCTCTACTGTACTCTGCTCTACTGTACTCTACTCTACTCTAGTCTGCTCTACTGTACTCTGCTCTACTGTACTCTGCTCTACTCTAGTCTGCTCTACTGTACTCTGCTCTACTGTGCTCTACTCTAGTCTGCTCTACTGTACTCTGCTCTACTGTACTCTGCTCTACTCTAGTCTGCTCTACTGTACTCTACTCTACTGTAGTCTGCTCTCCTCTACTCTGCTATATTAAACTATATTCTACTCTACTATATTCTACTATACTATATTAAACTATATTCTACTCTACTATATTCTACTATACTATATTAAACTATATTCTACTCTACTATATTCTACTCTGCTATATTAAACTATATTCTACTCTACTATATTCTACTCTGCTATATTAAACTATATTCTACTCTACTATATTCTACTATACTATATTAAACTATATTCTACTCTACTATATTCTACTATACTATATTAAACTATATTCTACTCTACTATATTCTACTCTGCTATATTAAACTATATTCTACTCTACTATATTCTACTCTACTATATTCTACTATACTATATCAAACTATATTCTACTCTACTATATTCTACTCTACTATATTAAACTATATTCTACTATACTATGTTCTACTCTACTATATTCTACTCTACTATATCAAACTATATTCTACTCTACTATATTAAACTATATTCTACTCTACTATATTCTACTCTACTATATTAAACTATATTCTACTCTACTATATTCTACTCTGCTATATTAAACTATATTCTACTCTACTATATCAAACTATATTCTACTCTACTATATTAAACTATATTCTACTATACTATGTTCTACTCTACTATATTCTACTCTACTATATCAAACTATATTCTACTCTACTATATTAAACTATATTCTACTCTACTATATTCTACTCTACTATATTAAACTATATTCTACTCTACTATATTCTACTCTGCTATATTAAACTATATTCTACTCTACTATATCAAACTATATTCTACTCTACTATATTCTACTCTACTATATCAAACTATATTCTACTCTACTATATTCTACTCAACTATATTAAACTATATTCTACTCTACTATATTTAACTCTACTATATTAAACTATATATATATATATATATATATATATATATATTCTTCTCTGCCGTACTCTGCTCTACTCTATTCTTCTCTACTACTCTACTATTTTCTACTCTGCTCTACTCTGCTGTACTCTACTCTGCTCTACTCTGCTCTACTCTACTCTGCTCTACTCTACTCTATTATTCTCTAATCTACTCTGCTCTTCCCTACTCTGCTCTACTCTGCTCTACTCTGCTCTACTCTACTCTGCTCTACTCTGCTCTACTCTGCTCTTATCTGCTCTACTCTACTCTGCTCTACTCTACTCTATTATTCTCTAATCTACTCTGCTCTTCCCTACTCTGCTCTACTCTGCTCTACTCTTCTCTGCTCTACTCTACTCTACTCTACTCTACTCTATTATTCTCTAATCTACTCTGCTCTTCCCTACTCTGCTCTACTCTGCTCTACTCTACTATGTTCTACTCTGCTCTACTCTATTATACTCTAATCTACTCTGCTCTACTCTACTCTTCTCTTCTCTACTCTGCTCTACTATGTTCTACTCTGCTCTACTGTACTCTGCTCTAATCTATTATACTCTAATCTGCTCTGCTCTACTCTCCCCTACTCCCCTGCTCTACTCTGCTCTTATCTGCTCTACTCTACTCTGCTCTACTATGTTCTACTCTGCTCTACTGTACTCTGCTCTAATCTATTCTACTCTTCTCTACTCTGCTCTTCTCTGCTCTACTGTACTCTGCTCTACTCTGCTCTTATCTGCTCTATTCTACTCTTCTCTACTCTTCTCGTCCCTACTCTACTCTTCCCTACTCTATTCTACTCTGCTCTACTCTGCTCTTCTCTGCTCTACTGTACTCTGCTCTAATCTGCTCTAGTCTGCTCTACTCTTCCCTACTCTGCTCTTCTGTGTTTAACTCTATTCTACTCTATTCTACTCTATTCTACTCTGCTCTATTCAGCTAGAAAGTCTCTGCTAAAGCTCTTAGCCTCTGACATGAAATATTCAGCTCATCTGTTAAGAGCTTTAGCTGAGGGGTGGGGGGGGTTAGGGTTAGGGGGGGTGGGGGGGGGGGGGGTCTTTAGCTGAGGGGTGGGGGGGGGTGGGGGGGGGTCTTTCTCCCTCTCCTCCTCCTTTTAAAAAAATAAATAAATTAAGAACAAAGGATGGAGAAACAGAAAGAAAGGAAGAATACATGATGGAGGAAGTAGAGTGGAAAACACAAGCCAGTCTAAGTGATGAGTATTCTGTGTGTGTGTGTGTGTGTGTGTGTGTGTGTGTGTGTGTGTGTGTGTGTGTGTGTGTGTGTGTGTGTGTGTGTGTGTGTGTGTGTGTGTTCCAGCCAGGAGCCAGTGACATGTTGGAATTTGGTCCAGAGAGACGAAACCATCTCAGCTCACGTGTCTCATTGGTCAGTGTCTTCATCTTAAATCACATCCTAAACGTCCTCTCCACTTCCCTCTGCCATTTAAATCTAACCCTAACCTAACCTAATCCTAACCTAATCCTAACCCTAACCTCCTCATCTCTCTGTCGCTTCTAATCTCTTCTCACTCTCTCCCTTATTTCTCTGTCTTGGATACTGATCACACAATTTCACAGTAAGTGTATTTATTTTTTATAATAAAATGACTTTGACCTGCATGGTTATCGTTGACAACATTATAATGTATAAACTTAACATTGAGAACTAATATACTTAATCATGATAATGTAATCATGATAATATATGATTAAAAGTTGAACTGCAGATGTTAATGTTTGATTAGAACTACAAGTGATAATGTATGATTAGAACTACAAGTGATGAACTCAATGTGTTGTAGAATGAGTCTGTAATGTAATAAAACGTGGAGAAGGTGAAAGAGATCTACTGTGTGATTAACCTGTCATTCACTGTGTGATTAACCTGTCATTCACTGTGTGATTAACCTGTCATTCACTGTGTGATTAACCTGTCATTCACTGTGTGATTAACCTGTCATTCACTGTGTGATTAACCTGTCATTCACTGTGTGATTAACCTGTCATTCACTGTGTGATTAACCTGTCATTCACTGTCCTTTTGACAGATCTAGAATACTGACCACTACAAAAGAGAGGTACTCACCCAACACCCCCAACACTTTATTACAAACTACTAACCCCCACACACAACCCTACCCTACCCTACTAACCCTAACCCTAACCCTAACCCTAACCCTAACCCTAACCCTAACCCTAACCCACACTCAACCCTACCCTACCCCACACTCAACCCTACTCTACCCCACACTCAACCCTACCCTACCCCACACTCAACCCTACTCTACCCCACACTCAACCCTACCCTACCCCACACTCAACCCTACTCTACCCCACACTCAACCCTACCCTACCCCACACTCAACCCTACTCTACCCCACACTCAACCCTACTCTACCCCACACTCAACCCTACCCTACCCCACACTCAACCCTACCCCTACCCCACACTCAACCCTACCCTACCCCACACTCAACCCTACTCTACCCCACACTCAACCCCACCCTACCCCACACTCAACCCTACCCTACCCCACACTCAACCCTACCCTACCCCACACTCAACCCTACCCTACCCCACACTCAACCCTGCTCTACCCCACACTCAACCCTACCCTACCCCACACACAACCCTACCCTACCCCACACTCAACCCTACCCTACCCCACACTCAACCCTACCCTACCCCACACTCAACCCTACCCTACCCCACACTCAACCCTACCCTACCCCACACACAACCCTACTCTACCCCACACACAACCCTACTCTACCCCACACTCAACCCTACTCTACCCCACACTCAACCCTACCCTACCCCACACTCAACCCTACCCTACCCCACACTCAACCCTACTCTACCCCACACTCAACCCTACCCTACCCCACACT
>NW_028176563.1:254200-281700 GCF_949987555.1 Borostomias antarcticus | reverse complement strand
CTCTACTATATACTATTAGACCATCTTCATTACTCTACTATATACTATTAGACCATCTTCATTACTCTACTATATACTATTAGACCATCTTCATTACTCTACTATATACTATTAGACCATCTTCATTACTCTACTATATACTATTAGACCATCTTCATTACTCTACTATATACTATTAGACCATCTTCATTACTCTACTATATACTATTAGACCATCTTCATTACTCTACTATATACTATTAGACCATCTTCATTACTCTACTATATACTATTAGACCATCTTCATTACTCTACTATATACTATTAGACCATCTTCATTACTCTACTATATACTATTAGACCATCTTCATTACTCTACTATATACTATTAGACCATCTTCATTACTCTACTATATACTATTAGACCATCTTCATTATTCTACTATATACTATTAGACCATCTTCATTACTCTACTATATACTATTAGACCATCTTCATTACTCTACTATATACTATTAGACCATCTTCATTACTCTACTATATACTATTAGACCATCTTCATTACTCTATACTCTACTATATACTATTAGACCATCTTCATTACTCTACTATATACTATTAGACCATCTTCATTACTCTACTATATACTATTAGACCATCTTCATTACTCTACTATATACTATTAGACCATCTTCATTATTCTACTATACACTATTAGACCATCTTCATTACTCTACTATATACTATTAGACCATCTTCATTACTCTATACTCTACTATATACTATTAGACCATCTTCATTACTCTATACTCTTTACTACTAGACAACCTTCATTACTCTATACTCTATAATAATAGACAGTACTTCACTACTATACTTTACTACATTATACTACTAGACCTTATTTCACTACTATTGCACAGTCTTCTATACTAGACCTTTTTTCACTACTTCTGTGTACTGTCTTCTACCCCTGGGCTTCTAACATGTCTTCTTTCTCTCTCTCCCTCCATCTCTTTCCTTCTCTCTCTCCATCTTTGTTCCCCTTTACCTCCATTTGTCTCCATCTATTTCTTCCCCTCTCCCTCCATCTCTCTCTCTCTCCCTCCCTCCATCTCTCAGTGTGTTTCCCTTCATGAGACGTCAGCGCCACGCTAGCCCCTCCCCCGCTATAGCCTCCCTGGTGGAGGATGATGGGCGAGCCAAAGGGGCGGGGCCTACAGGGACCAACTCGGCTACCGTCTCCCAGGTCTGATCGCCGCATCATCGTCATCACCGTGTGACCATAGCAACATGTCAACCCATGATAATCGTCATCACCTCGTGACCAAACCAACATATCCACTGCATGTCTCTCATGTTATATCCCTGTTCATTTTCTAGAGTAGCCCCTCCTCCTGTGGGTGTGTGGCTTCAGGTTGCAGAGTAGACTCCTATTGGAGCTAGAGAGAGAGAAAGAGACAGTGTGCGTGTGTAACAAAGGTACACCATTTTTTTTCTATATTAAACTGTTTTAAACTGACCATATAGCACAAGCTCTTATGTAGGACTACAGCCAAATCTTGATAGATTACATTACATTAGTCATTTAGCAAACACTTTTATCCAAAGTAACTTACTATCATTCAGCGTAGGTAGTCAAGAGAACTACTAGTCTACTAGATATTTTGTCTGAGAGAAATACCTCACTTTGCATCGATGTGTCCATTTTGCCTATAGGGTTAGGGTTGGCTAACAACATCCAAGAACGCCAGCAAATTCAGGTCCACAGTGTGAATGTGTGTTAGGGAGAGGGCAGCCTTGGTACTGGAGGTTGCTATAGTCTAGAGGGGCATAGTGTATTTGAGTAGTTGCCTGTTTACTTAATTTTATTGTTGTTATTGTTGTCAGCTGATGCATCATGCTCTCATGTCAATAAAATACCATTCTACCAGCTGCATGCTCCAATCACTGTCTACAAGAATGTGAGTGTGTGTGTGTGTGTGTGTGTGTGTGTGTGTGTAAGAGCATGTACACAACAAGCTATTTTACATTCACAATACATTTTACATTCTGTAGCTCCATCAACATTTTCGATGTCCCCCATTTATTAATGGTACATAAGCCAGAAAACACACACACACACACACACTCACACACACACACACACAGACAGATGTGGCTCCAGCCCAGCACTCTGCAGATTATGCTTAATCCCGTTGGCCCTCTTTACTCTGCCTCCCATTTGGTTTATGGGCATCCGGGCTGTGCAGCCAGGAGGTGAAGCCATCAGCTCACAGCTCTTAACCAGACGAATACAGCTCTTAACACAGACGAATACAGCTCTTAACCACAGACGAATACAGCTCTTAACCACAGACGAATACAGCTCTTAACCACAGACGAATACAGCTCTTAACCACAGACGAATACAGCTCTTAACCACAGACGAATACAGGGCCTCACACACACAACTCAGGAGCATGTCTTCATTATTCATATTTATTTCAGTAAAAGTCAAAACAGAACAATTCGCTTTATTCACTGCAGCTGCCATATTGGTCAAGTCTGACGTAATTGGTGGTACGAATGTGGAAGTACCTGTTGACACTAATGTTAAAAGTTCACTATAAAAACACCACTTCAAGAATCAAAATAGTCAAAATAACAGGATTACAAACTCATCATTACCAGACTCCGATTGCTTTTCACTGCCATAGTTTTCGCGTTTGTAAATACATGGAAGTGAATGAGCCATAGTTAGCCGTCAGCTGCATTCACTTCCATGTATTTCTAAACGCGAAAACAACGGCAGTGAAAAGCAATCGGAGCCTGGTAATGATGAGTTTGTAATCCAGATAGTGCATTTATCCTGTTATTTTGGTTCTTGAAATTGTGTTTTAATAGTGAACTTTTAACATTAGTGTCAACAGGCACTTCCGCATCTATACCACCAATTACGTCAGACTTGACCAATATGGCAGCTGCAGTGAATAAAGCAAATTAGGAATAAAAACATCACCGAATAGATAAACAGCATACAATAGAACAATCAAACATCTCATCATCTTCCAGTGTATAATTTGTCAGGATCACCATCTATTAGTGTTAATCAGATCTCACACTCTAGAATATCCACACTGTAGAATGTCTCCATAATCTAGAATGTCCACACACTGTAGAATGTCCACACTCTAGAATGTTCACACTCTAGAATGTCCACACTCTAGAATGTTCACACTCTAGAATGTTCACACTCTAGAATGTCCACACTCTAGAATGTTCACACTCTAGAATGTTCACACTCTAGAATGTTCACACTCTAGAATGTCCACACTCTAGAATGTTCACACTCTAGAATGTCCACACACTAGAACAGGGATTCCATGCCAAAGAACCCCAAATAGCCATAGCTTTAAAAAAAAAAAAAAAAAAAAAAAAATATCTAAATTACACTGGCTAATATGTAAAAAAAAATCAAACACAGCTTCTTAAGATTTACAATTTTTTATGAATTTCACTTACATTTCAAATAATTTATGTTGTATTATATTCAGTATTCTTTCTTTTATTTACAAAAGATCTGTCACTGGTATTTTACAATTTTCATTAACAGTTTTTTTTCTTTCTTATTATTCATTTTATTTCACCAAATTACTATTCAATTTTTTTATCATGTTTCAGTTTCAGTGGGTTTCTTTATTTTTCTTTCTTTCTTTCTTTCTTTCTTTCTTTCTTTCTTTCTTTCTTTCTTTCTTTCTTTCTTTCTTTCTTTCTTTCTTTCTTTCTTTCAGTAATTGTCTTTTTATAACAATTCATATTTTATTTTAAACCTGCTCAAAGATGTCATGAATTGAATTTGAATTAATCTATTATTTATATCTAGATTGTATTTAAGTATTATTTTGTATTTTCCTCTCCATTCCAATTGCTCTAGAATGTCCACACACACTCTAAAGGTACCTGATATCCACACCCTGAAGAATGTCCACACACACTCTCAAAGTCAAGGTACCTGCTTACTGTCCCAAGCAACACCAACGTTGGGTTGGTGTGCCATGTCTGTTGGTGACTGTTAGTGTTGGTTGGATTCTGCAGCTGAATTTTAAACTTCCACCATTCTAACAACTGTCCTTTTTAGAAGGTTGGGAGTTGGTTGGGGCAGTGTGCAGGCACCTTGTCCACACACTAAAATGTCCTCTCCCTGAAGAATGTCCATACACACTCTAAAATGTCCATACCCTGAAGAAAGTCGACACATATTAAAATCTCCACACTCTAGAATGTCCCCACACACTCCAAAATGTCCACACCCTGAATAATGTCCATACACTCTCTAAAATGTCCACACCCTGAAGAATATCCACACACATTAAAATGTCCACACCCTTAAAAATTATCCATACAAAAACTAAAATGTCCACACACTCTAGAATAATCCACACAGTGTAAAATGTCCACAGTGTAAAATGTCCACACGCTGAAGAATGTACACACACACTCAGGTGATCATCAACAGAAGATATATATAAAGTGAGATCATGCATAGGAACATATTTATAACCTCAGAAGAAATAAACAAACATTTGTCCATCTCTCCCTCAGCATGAGGAGAGAGGTGAAGAGGAAGAGAGAAAGACTGGAGAAAGATGGGAACTTAGAGAGCTGGAGAGAGAGAGAGACAGAGGAAATATAGAGGCACTAAATGCATAATAATTTATATAAATATAGAGGCACTAAATGCATAATAATCTGATTAATACAATCATATCCAGTCCCCATTTACACACAACTAGACTGACCCTGCACACCTAGACACCTCCCATCATCCAAAACAAACACAAATCACTTTAAAGTGGCATGTGTAGAGTGTAAGTGCTTAAAGAAATGGAATGGATGGGTAGAGGAGGATAGGAGGAGAGGGGAGGAGGAGGAGGAGGAGGAGGTGGAGAGAGGTGAGGAGGAGGAAGGCGTGACTGGTCAGATGACAGAGCAGCAGTGATAGGAGGTGGCCAGACGCTCCTGAAGACAGTGTGTGTGTGTGTGTTCTAAGTCAAGGTGTAGAGTGTGTGTGTGTTCTAAGTCAAGGTGTAGAGTGTGTGTGTGTGTTCTAAGTCACGGTGTAGAGTGTGTGTGTGTTCTAAGTCAAGGTGTAGAGTGTGTGTGTGTGTTCTAAGTCACGGTGTAGAGTGTGTGTGTGTGTTCTAAGTCACGGTGTAGAGTGTGTGTGTGTTCTAAGTCACGGTGTAGAGTGTGTGTGTGTTCTAAGTCACGGTGTAGAGTGTGTGTGTGTTCTAAGTCACGGCGTAGAGTGTGTGTGTGTTCTAAGTCACGGTGTAGAGTGTGTGTGTGTGTTCTAAGTCACGGTGTAGTGTGTGTGTGTGTTCTAAGTCACGGTGTAGAGTGTGTGTGTGTGTTCTAAGTCACGGTGTAGAGTGTGTGTGTGTTCTAAGTCACGGTGTAGAGTGTGTGTGTGTTCTAAGTCATGGTGTAGAGTGTGTGTGTGTTCTAAGTCACGGTGTAGAGTGTGTGTGTGTTCTAAGTCACGGTGTAGAGTGTGTGTGTGTGTTCTAAGTCACGGTGTAGAGTGTGTGTGTGTTCTAAGTCACGGTGTAGAGTTCTTCCTTGCTGCTCTGACAGAGTGTGTATCCACAGATGCGTGGCCTCCAGCTCCAGGAGTGTGTGTGTGTGTGTGCGGGCGGCAGCAGGAACACCACGCTGCTGGCCACCAGGACATGCCAGACAGAGTGTGTGTAGAGGTAGTTGCCTTCGGTCTCAGCGAACACGTACACACACACCCCCACCAGAACACAGGCGGCTCCCGGGAGCAAGAACCACACCCAGCGCCGCCAGCAGGGGGGGTAACACTGGCGTCTCTGCACCCCGCGGTACACCTGCACGCACGCACACGCACACGCACACGCACGCGCACGCACACGCACACACACACACACGCACACGCGCACACACACACACACACACACACACACACACACACACACCAGAGGAGGCTAGTCAGATCTAGCTATAGTGACCACAGACAAGTTTTTTTTATTTTATCAGATTGCAGTATAATGACTATAGAAAAATGACGCCTTCAACTTTTACACTGGAAGACGGTTCCTTATAAACCTCACTTTCACTAATTATTTCTGTCAGCCACCAGCTCCAACACACACACACACTCACGCTCACTCGCACGCACACACACACACACACACACACACACACACACACACACACACACACACGCGCGTGCAGCCACACTCACCCACACACTCACACTCGCACACACGTCCACTCACGCATGCACACACACACACACACACACACACACAGACTCCATCTCCCTCGCTGCGTTAGTCCCCATGGCAGGCTGCGGTCCGCTCCTCACATGAACAAGTGTTCAATCTGATAATCTAAAAAGTCTGATAATCTAAAAAGTCTGAATCTAAAAAGTCTGATAATCTAAAAAATCTGATAATCTAAAAAGTCTGATAATCTAAAAAGTCTGATAATCTAGAAAGTCTGGTAATCTAAAAAGTCTGATAATCTAAAAAGTCTGATAATCTAAAAAGACTGATAATCTAAAAAGACAACTTTTCTTGCAGTGCCTCTCTAAAATGACTGATGGGGAAAGTCACTATATTCTGTTCTGATCAAGGAGTTGATAAGCAGGTTTGTTCTATTGCACTGACTCTGTACCAGCTAACAGCAGCACAAACAACAATACCACTTTGAACCACAAGGGGGGGACAGAGGAGGGAAAGTGAAAACTTGTCTGTAGACTCTTTAAAGCTTGTTAGGACCAGTATAAGACCAGTATAAGGCCAGTCAGGACCAGTATAAGGCCAGTCAGGACCAGTATAAGACCAGTCAGGACCAGTATCAGGCCAGTCAGGACCAGTTAAGCCTAGTTAGTAGCTAGTGAGCAGGTTACTAACCCAGGCTGACACCATGGCCAGGACAGCACAGAGGATAGGGTTAGGGTTAGGGTTAGGGTTAGGGTTAGGGTTAGGCCTAGTTAGTAGCTAGTGAGCAGGTTACTAACCCAGGCTGACACCATGGCCAGGACAGCACAGAGGATGGGGTTAGGGTTAGGGTTAGGGTTAGGGTTAGGCCTAGTTAGGAGCTAGTGAGCAGGTTACTAACCCAGGCTGACACCATGGCCAGGACAGCACAGAGGATGGGCCCCAGCATGTTCCACAGGCCTTGACGGTCCAGTTGCATCGCCATGGCAATGAGCAGAGCACCCAGCATGAACAGCATCTGCACACACAGACACAGTTTGCAGAGGTTAGCTGTGTGTATGTCTTACCATATGTGAGTTGACAGTTGCTTTCAGGTCTCCTACGGCATTGTTCACCGCTCTCTCCATTTGTTGTCCCATCAAGCCAAACTGTTAAGTCTGTTTCTCAAACTCCCTCGTCCCCATCTCCATCATCGTCTGTCTGTTTCTGCATCTGTGCTTGCCATGTTGCATTCTGGGCCATCGCTCATTGCCACATGCTTTCCACGTCTTCTTGCGCGTTAGCTGTTTTGTCGTTGCTAGTTTTCACCGTCGCATGCCTGATTTTTTTCACTTGGACTTTGGTTCCTTCAGCGGTGAATCTCTAATGTTGGTACTTGAAAACATCCCTCCTAACTTTTATGCTGTATACATTTTCGTTTTAGTGTAATTCGACAATTAAACCAAAATGAGAGGATTTTTCGTGGAGCTCGGGATCAGCTAGACCATCATAGTTGCGGGTCACGTGACCAGTTGTGTTTGAGTGTGTCTCTGAAGCAGGCCATACAGAGGACAGTGACCCACACTGAGCAGGTGTGTGTGTGTGTGTGTCTTACGTGTTTGAGTGTGTCTCTGAAGCAGGCCATACAGAGGACAGTGACCCACACTGAGCAGGTGTGTGTGTGTGTGTGTCTTACGTGTTTGAGTGTGTCTCTGAAGCGCGCCATACAGAGGACAGTGACCCACACTGAGCAGGTGTGTGTGTGTGTGTGTCTTACGTGTTTGAGTGTGTCTCTGAAGCAGGCCATACAGAGGACAGTGACCCACACTGAGCAGGTGTGTGTGTGTGTGTGTGTGTCTTACGTGTTTGAGTGTGTCTCTGAAGCGCGCCATACAGAGGACAGTGACCCACACTGAGCAGGTGTGTGTGTGTGTGTGTCTTACGTGTTTGAGTGTGTCTCTGAAGCGCGCCATACAGAGGACAGTGACCCACATGGAGCAGACGGAACCCAGGAAATCACAGAACTGCAGCGTGTTGTAGTCCATGATGCACAGCACTGCTACACCTGGCTGGTCACACGCATGGTAGAACTACACACAAACACACACACACACAAAAGGTTAAAAGGACCCACCAGACGCCACTGACGCACATACACACGCACATACACACAGACCACCGACATGCAAACACACACACACACACATACAGACATACAAACACAAACGCACACACACACATACACACACCCCCCCCACACACCTGTAGAATGTCTTAAATCTACCTTAAACCATACAATACATGTTAGTAAAGAGAATGTGTGATCGTGTGTGTGGGTGTGCGTGTATGCTTGTATGTCTGTGCGTGTGTATGTGTAAGTGTGTTTGTATGTGTGTAGGTGCGTATGTGTGTGTGCGTGTGTTTGCATGTCGGTGGTGTGTGTGTATGTGCGTGTGTATGTGCGTCAGTGGCGTCTGGGGGGTCCTAGAACCGGGCAAGCCAGGACCAACGAAGCATGCACGCAGCACGCACAATTTTTTGGAGGGTGCGCTTTCAAAGCATGCCCTGATGGGAGGTTTCCCAGCACCAGAAGGGCGCTGAGCAGTGGCATGTTTATATGTAAAAACATACAGACATACAGGAAACTACAGGAGCCCAGGCTACTGATGTTTTTTAACACGTCAACAAAGGCCAATCATTTGAGAGCGAGCGAATAAGAGGGCAATATTTAGGCCGAAACAACCAAGCTTTTAGGGACACACTAAATAAACTACAGAGACATTATATGACAACAATGGCCAAGCACCACGAAGAGGAATGACATGACGATAAAATACACCCCCTTAGGACACAGCACTCAATAGCCTACTCCCCTGATTCACTAATCAGTGTTTAGGCTACTTGTCTACTAGGCCTATTAGCCCACCGCTCCAGGAAGCAAAGTTCACGCTCTCGAGTGCTGATTAAATCTAGGCAAAGCAATAAATGGTAATTAATCACAAAAGACCTACCTTATATCGTAACCCAAACTTGTTTAATCCACTTAATTTTGGAATCAACTTTCAACAAATACTCAAGATCTCTGTTTTCCATGTTCATTGATGCTGCCAGTAGCTAAATAGCTGAAGTGGGTAACGTGATTGACAGGTGATGTGAATGACGGGACAGTCATGACAAGTTTTGATTGGATAAACCATCCCAATGTTAAAATGTCAATGGGAATTCCAATGTTGGCTTACCCTACGCCCACTTTTAAGCAGTTTGACAAATTACAGATTAGGTTACATATCGACTGATGACGACATTGTTCGCGGTTTTGTATGTGTGGGCTAATTTGATTAGTTGATTTTTCACTTGGTCTTGATTTTTTCACTTGGTCTTGGCGTGAACACGGAACACAGGCCCCACCATGCGTAAAAACACAGGCCCCACCATGCGTAAAACACAGGCCCCACCATGCGTAAAAACACAGGCCCCACCATGCGTAAAAACACAGGCCCCACCATGCGTAAAACACAGGCCCCACCATGCGTAAAAACACAGGCCCCACCATGCGTAAAACACAACACAGGCCCCACCATGCGTAAAAACACAATACAGGCCCCACCATGCGTAAAAACACAATACAGGCCCCACCATGCGTAAAAACACAGGCCCCACCATGCGTAAAACACAGGCCCCACCATGCGTAAAACACAGGCCCCACCATGCGTAAAACACAGGCCCCACCATGCGTAAAACACAGGCCCCACCATGCGTAAAACACAGGCCCCACCATGCGTGAAAACACAGGCCCCACCATGCGTAAAAACACAGGCCCCACCATGCGTAAAAACACAGGCCCCACCATGCGTAAAAACACAACACAGGCCCCACCATGCGTAAAAACACAGGCCCCACCATGCGTAAAACACAGGCCCCACCATGCGTAAAAACACAACACAGGCCCCACCATGCGTAAAAACACAGGCCCCACCATGCGTAAAAACACAGGCCCCACCATGCGTAAAACACAGACCCCACCATGCGTAAAACACAGGCCCCACCATGCGTAAAAACACAGGCCCCACCATGCGTAAAACACAGGCCCCACCATGCGTAAAAACACAGGCCCCACCATGCGTAAAACACAGGCCCCACCATGCGTAAAAACACAGGCCCCACCATGCGTAAAAACACAGGCCCCACCATGCGTAAAACACAGGCCCCACCATGCGTAAAAACACAGGCCCCACCATGCGTAAAACACAACACAGGCCCCACCATGCGTAAAAACACAATACAGGCCCCACCATGCGTAAAACACAGGCCCCACCATGCGTAAAACACAACACAGGCCCCACCATGCGTAAAAACACAGGCCCCACCATGCGTAAAACACAACACAGGCCCCACCATGCGTAAAAACACAGGCCCCACCATGCGTAAAAAGCGGGTTCAGCACCATGGACAGCGGCCCGAGGTGAAAAGGCCAGAGAGTTCGCGACCAGGCAGCCCAGTCCCCGTCAGAACCTTGGACAGCGGGGCCAGGTAGCAGGGCCAGGTAGCAGGGCCAGGTAGCAGGGCCAGGTAACAGGGCCAGGTAACAGGGCCAGGTAGCAGGGCCAGGTAACAGGGCCAGGTAGCAGGGCCAGGTAGCAGGGCCAGGTAACAGGGCCAGGTAGCAGGGCCAGGTAACAGGGTCAGGTAGCAGGGCCAGGTAGCAGGGCCAGGTAGCAGGGCCAGGTAGCAGGGCCAGGTAACAGGGCCAGGTAGCAGGGCCTAGCAGGGCCAGGTAGCAGGGCCAGGTAGCAGGGCCAGGTAGCAGGGCCAGGTAGCAGGGCCAGGTAGCAGGGCCAGGTAACAGGGCCAGGTAGCAGGGCCAGGTAACAGGGCCAGGTAGCAGGGCCAGGTAGCAGGGCCAGGTAACAGGGCCAGGTAGCAGGGCCAGGTAGGAGGGCCAGGTAGGAGGGCCAGGTAACAGGGCCAGGTAACAGGGCCAGGTAGCAGGGCCAGGTAACAGGGCCAGGTAGCAGGGCCAGGTAACAGGGCCAGGTAGCAGGGCCAGGTAGCAGGGCCAGGTAGCAGGGCCAGGTAGCAGGGCCAGGTAGCAGGGCCAGGTAACAGGGCCAGGTAACAGGGCCAGGTAGCAGGGCCAGGTAGCAGGGCCAGGTAGCAGGGCCAGGTAGCAGGGCCAGGTAGCAGGGCCAGGTAGCAGGGCCAGGTAACAGGGCCAGGTAGCAGGGCCAGGTAGCGGGGCCAGGTAACAGGGCCAGGTAACAGGGCCAGGTAACAGGGCCAGGTAGCAGGGCCAGGTAGCAGGGCCAGGTAGCAGGGCCAGGTAGCGGGGCCAGGTAGCGGGGCCAGGTAGTTGAAGGCGTCTACAGGCCGTTCATGGTTGCCCAGGCAACGAGCGATCACCGGCTGCACTAGTGAGCCTGCACGCAGCAAGAGGCCCGGCCGAGGAAGCCCTCGCTAGTCTTTGGACTCTGTGAGTAGCAGGCTGGAACGTGCTGCCGTCGCTCTCTTCTCACCCTGCTAACGTTTGTTTCCCTGTCGCCTACAGGAACCAGAGCCACACCCCTGTGCTACCGTGCACTCTGAGCCCGGGAGAACGGAACCCCGGCCTGCCCGACAACCGATATTTTTCAGTTTTGATTTTTTGTTTGTTCTAATAAACGCGGCAAGGCGCTTAACCGCAACCTGCCTGGACATGGTTTACTGTGCTCCACCTCTTTATTCCAACTCGGGAGGTTACAAGGTGTGTGTATGTGTGTATGTGCGTGTGCTTATGTGTGTATGTATGTGTGTGTGTGTGTGTGTGTTACCGTGGAGAACACCATGGTGAAGAGGTAGACAGAGGCTTCAGTGAAGTAGCGTCGTTGCACGGCAAGCAGGATTGGAGGCAGGAAGAGCAGGTTACTGAGCGTGAGCAGAAGCACAGCTGTTACCTGGCGACCATATGACTGGGCTGATGAGTCATCAGTGCAACCCCACCCACTCCAGCCTGAGAGAGAGAGAGAGAGAGAGAGAGAGAGAGAGAGAGAGCTGTTACTACCAACCCCACCCACTCCAGCCTGAGAGAGAGAGAGAGAGAGAGAGAGAGAGCTGTTACTACCAACCCCACCCTCACCAGCCTGAGAGAGAGAGAGAGAGAGAGAGAGAGAGAGAGAGAGAGAGAGAGAGAGAGAGCTGTTACTACCAACCCCACCCACTCCAGCCTGAGAGAGAGAGAGAGAGAGAGAGAGAGCTGTTACTACCAACCCCACCCTCACCAGCCTGAGAGAGAGAGAGAGAGAGAGAGAGCTGTTACTACCAACCCCACCCTCACCAGCCTGAGAGAGAGAGAGAGAGAGAGAGAGAGCTGTTACTACCAACACCACCCTCACCAGCCTGAGAGAGAGAGAGAGAGAGAGAGAGAGAGCTGTTACTACCAACCCCACCCTCACCAGCCTGAGAGAGAGAGAGAGAGAGAGAGAGAGAGCTGTTACTACCAACACCACCCTCACCAGCCTGAGAGAGAGAGAGAGATCTGTTACTACCAACCCCACCCTCACCAGCCTGAGAGAGAGAGAGAGAGAGAGAGCTGTTACTACCAACCCCACCCTCACCAGCCTGAGAGAGAGAGAGAGAGAGAGAGAGAGCTGTTACTACCAACCCCACCCTCACCAGCCTGAGAGAGAGAGAGAGAGAGAGAGAGAGAGAGCGAGTTGTTATTACCAACCCCACCCTAGCCCACTCCAGAGAGAGTTATTACCAACCCCACCCTAGCCCACTCCAGAGAGAGCAGTTACTACCAACCCCACCCTAGCCCACTCCAGAGAGAGTTATAACCAACCCCACCCTAGCCCACTCCAGAGAGAGTTATAACCAACCCCACCCTAGCCCACTCCAGAGAGAGTTATAACCAACCCCACCCTAGCCCACTCCAGAGAGAGTTATTATAACCAACCCCACCCTAGCCCACTCCAGAGAGAGTTATTACCAACCCCACCCTAGCCCACTCCAGAGAGAGTTATTACCAACCCCACCCTAGCCCACTCCAGAGAGAGTTATAACCAACCCCACCCTAGCCCACTCCAGAGAGTTATAACCAACCCCACCCTAGCCCACTCCAGAGAGAGTTATAACCAACCCCACCCTAGCCCACTCCAGAGAGAGTTATTATAACCAACCCCACCCTAGCCCACTCCAGAGAGAGCAGTTAATACCAACCCCACCCTAGCCCACTCCAGAGAGAGTTATAACCAACCCCACCCTAGCCCACTCCAGAGAGAGCAGTTACTACCAACCCCACCCTAGCCCACTCCAGAGAGAGCAGTTACTACCAACCCCACCCTAGCCCACTCCAGAGAGAGCAGTTACTACCAACCCCACCCTAGCCCACTCCAGAGAGAGCAGTTACTACCAACCCTGCTCTAACCCACTCAAGCAAGAGAGAGTCCTACCAGCCTTGCAGACCCCTAACCCTAACCCTCTAACCCTAACCCTAACCCTCTAACCCTAACCCTAACCCTAACCCTAACCCTCTAACCCTAACCCTAACCCTAACCCAAGAGAGAGTCCTACCAGCCTTGCAGACACAAGCAGCGTAGAGGAAGCTGTATGATCTCATGAGACGACATTCTCCGTATGTCCCGCAGTCTTCCACGCACGGAGTCACCAGCACCTCTGGAACCACGGCAACCACAGGTGCACTGATGCAGTCACTACTGTGGAACATATGTACACACACACAAACTGCATTCCACATGAAATCCTTTGACAGTGCGTGTGTGTGTGTGTGTGTGTGTGTGTGTGCGTGTGTGTGTGTGTGTGCGCGTTACCTGTTGCAGACCAGCAGCAGAGTAAGGAACCAGGTAGCAGACTGGGGGAAGGGGACTCTGACTGCAGCTTTGGGAACACTGCTATTCACACTAACAGCATAACCTGAGAATAACGCTACACACACACACACGCACACACGCACGCGCACACACACACACACACACACACACACACACACACACACGCACACACGCACGCGCACACACACACACACACACACACACGCACGCACGCACGCACGCACACACGCACACACACACATTAATACAGTGTTTTGTGTTGACTATATCGTTAGTCTATGTGTGTGTGTGTGTGTGTGTGTTACCTGTGTGGCAGGGCTGGGAGGGGTTGATAGTCAGTGTGTGTGTGTGTGTGTGTGTGTTACCTGTGTGGCAGGGCTGGGAGGGGTTGATAGTCAGTGTGTGTGTGTGTGTGTGTGTTACCTGTGTGGCAGGGCTTACGCACCCGTATACAAAACTACAAGTCCCACAACTTTTTTTTTTTTTAAGTCCCACGACTGCAACGCGCAGAACTCTCGCGATGACGCGCGATGACAGCTCAGCTGCCCTCACTCAAAAACCACTGTGCAGACGCCGAATGCCCCTGCCAGTAACGTTAACAAAATGAAGATTGTGTGAATTTTCATCTACCCCTCGGTTTCAAGTCAGCATCTGAAAACCCTGGTTTTGGAGGGCTGTTTGAACGTCCACTAGCCCTCGATATGCCCCCTAGTGGGGCCAAGGGCTAGGGCTAAGGGGGGGTATTGGGATTGGGCCATAGTCTTCATTAGGACCAATGCACTTGATGAAGTGTGTGGGAATAGTATAGTCTTCATTAGGACCAATGCACCTGATGAAGTGTGTGGGAATAGTATAGTCTTCATTAGGACCAATGCACCTGATGAAGTGTGTGTTATTTCAAAATTTTCGTTGCGCTCCTACATTTCTTTCTGTGCTCCTACATTTTTTCATTTAGGAGCACATGTGCTCCTAGTGAAAAATGTTAGCTTAGAGCCCTGTAGTTACCTGTGTGGCAGGGCTGGGAGGGGTTGATAGTTACCTGTGTGGCAGGGCTGGGAGGGGTTGATAGTTACCTGTGTGGCAGGGCTGGGAGGGGTTGATAGTTACCTGTGTGGCAGGGCTGGGAGGGGTTGATAGTTACCTGTGTGGCAGGGCTGGGGGGGGTTGATAGTTACCTGTGTGGCAGGGCTGGGAGGGGTTGATAGTTACCTGTGTGGCAGGGCTGGGAGGGGTTGATAGTTACCTGTGTGGCAGGGCTGGGGGGGGTTGATAGTTACCTGTGTGGCAGGGCTGGGAGGGGTTGATAGTTACCTGTGTGGCAGGGCTGGGAGGGGTTGATAGTTACCTGTGTGGCAGGGCTGGGAGGGGTTGATAGTTACCTGTGTGGCAGGGCTGGGAGGGGTTGATAGTTACCTGTGTGGCAGGGCTGGGAGGGGTCGATAGTTACCTGTGTGGCAGGGCTGGGAGGGGTGGATAGTTACCTGTGTGGCAGGGCTGGGGGGGGTTGATAGTTACCTGTGTGGCAGGGCTGGGAGGGGTTGATAGTTACCTGTGTGGCAGGGCTGGGAGGGGTTGATAGTTACCTGTGTGGCAGGGCTGGGAGGGGTTGATAGTTACCTGTGTGGCAGGGCTGGGAGGGGTTGATAGTTACCTGTGTGGCAGGGCTGGGGGGGGTTGATAGTCAGTGTGTGTGTGTGTGTGTGTGTGTGTGTGTTACCTGTGTGGCAGGGCTGGGAGGGGTTGATGGTCAGTACAGGACTCCAAGGAGAGAGACAGGCCAAGACTCTGCTGCTGGACCCCACTGTCACGTTAGTCTGGAACAAACACACACCTCCATACTTCAGCTGTACAATCCCTGTGTGTGTGTGTGTGTGTGTGTGTGTGTGTGTGTGTGTGTGTGTGTGCGTGCGTGCGTGCGTGCGTGTGTGTGTGTGTGTGCGTGCGTGTGTGTGTGTGCATGCGTGTGTGTGTGTGCATGCGTGTGTGTGTGCAGGGCTGTACATTAACTTGTTTAGCACATAGCACTGGTGCTACAGGGGTTGATAGTTCTGTAGCACAGAGCCAGAAAGTTGCAGCACAGGTATAACATGTCCATTATCACCTCTACTGAACAGTCAGTCAGGGCAGCGCCTCTGATTCGCATGTTGTAGATACTCGCTCTTATGATGTGGGGTTAGGGTTAGGGTTAGGGTTAGGATTAGGGCATAAACCCTAACCCTTATGATGTGGGCCGTCTCCTTGACAAATGATGCTTGCAGACTGACAAACAGCAGCGCGTAAGTTACTACGTAGATGGAGGCTCCACTTCGGCTCAAACATAGGCTAGGCTACTGGGTGTAGCTACTGGGTGTAGCCTAGGCTACTGGGTGTAGCTACTGGGTGTAGCCTAGGCTACTGGGTGTTACTGGGTGTAGCCTAGGCTACTGGGTGTAGCTACTGGGTGTAGCTACTGGGTGTAGCTACTGGGTGTAGCCTAGGCTACTGGGTGTAGCTACTGGGTGTAGCCTAGGCTACTGGGTGTAGCTACTGGGTGTAGCCTAGGCTACTGGGTGTTACTGGGTGTAGCCTAGGCTACTGGGTGTTACTGGGTGTAGCCTAGGCTACTGGGTGTTACTGGGTGTAGCCTAGGCTACTGGGTGTTACTGGGTGTAGCCTAGGCTACTGGGTGTTACTGGGTGTAGCCTAGCTCCAGGTTGTGTTTCTACACTGTATTTTTTGTAGATAACGTTACATATTAATCACACTTCAACTATAGGCTATTTTTTACTTGTCCGATCAGACAACTGCATGAGGCACTTGCCTGAACAGAGTTTCCTGGTCCAGGGGAAGCTATAGGCTAGTTTACTGGTCCAGGGGAAGCTATAGGCTAGTTTACTGGTCCAGGGGAAGCTATAGGCTAGTTTCCTGGTCCAGGGGAAGCTATAGGCTAGTTTCCTGGTCCGGGGGAAGCTATAGACTAGTTTACTGGTCCAGGGGAAGCTATAGGCTAGTTTACTGGTCCAGGGGAAGCTATAGGCTAGTTTACTGGTCCGGGGGAAGCTATAGGCTAGTTTACTGGTCCAGGGGAAGCTATAGGCTAGTTTACTGGTCCGGGGGAAGCTATAGGCTAGTTAACTGGTCCAGGGGAAGCTATAGGCTAGTTTACTGGTCCGGGGGAAGCTATAGGCTAGTTTACTGGTCCGGGGGAAGCTATAGGCTAGTTTACTGGTCCAGGGGAAGCTATAGGCTAGTTTACTGGTCTGTAACTCACAGTGTTGAGTGAGAGCTGCAGGTTGAGGGTGCCCCCGCTGGAGAGTGTGTGTAGCGGGTAGCGGAGCAGTGTTGGATGTGTGTGTGTCACGTTGACGTTGCCCCCGGTGACGGGAGAGAAGCGCAGCGATAGGACGTCCAGCTCCTCCTGCAGCACCGGAACGTTGCACACACACTCCGACCGCACGTTACCATGGACGCCCATCTCAGAAGCCAGGCTGCTGTTGCCACGGAGCCTGGTGATGTCATCATCTCCCTTAAGACCCTCACTCCTCGGCCTACAGCCCACTGACACACACACACGCACGCACATGTACGCACGCACGCACACACATTGATCAAACATTAATACAGGTACAGAAAGTGTTAGGGTTACCAGGTATACAGGATGTGTGTTAAGGTTACCAGGTATACAGGATGTGTGTTAGGGTTACCAGGTATACAGGATGTGTGTTAGGGGTTACCAGGTATACAGGATGTGTGTTAGGGTTACCAGGTATACAGGATGTGTGTTAGGGTTACCAGGTATACAGGATGTGTGTTAGGGTTACCAGGTATACAGGATGTGTGTTAGGGTTACCAGGTATACAGGATGTGTGTTAGGGTTACCAGATATACAGGATGTGTGTTAGGGTTACCAGGTATACAGGATGTGTGTTAGGGGTTACCAGGTATACAGGATGTGTGTTAGGGTTACCAGGTATACAGGATGTGTGTTAGGGTTACCAGGTATACAGGATGTGTGTTAGGGTTACCAGGTATACAGGATGTGTGTTAGGGTTACCAGGTATACAGGATGTGTGTTAGGGTTACCAGGTATACAGGATGTGTGTTAGGGTTACCAGGTATACAGGATGTGTGTTAAGGTTACCAGGTATACAGGATGTGTGTTAGGGTTACCAGGTATACAGGATGTGTTAGGGTTACCAGGTATACAGGATGTGTTAAGGTTACCAGGTATACAGGATGTGTGTTAGGGTTACCAGGTATACAGGATGTGTTAAGGTTACCAGGTATACAGGATGTGTGTTAGGGTTACCAGGTATACAGGATGTGTTAGGGTTACCAGGTATACAGGATGTGTTAAGGTTACCAGGTATACAGGATGTGTGTTAGGGTTACCAGGTATACAGGATGTGTGTTAGGGTTACCAGGTATACAGGATGTGTGTTAAGGTTACCAGGTATACAGGATGTGTGTTAAGGTTACCAGGTATACAGGATGTGTGTTAGGGTTACCAGGTATACAGGATGTGTGTTAGGGTTACCAGGTATACAGGATGTGTGTTAGGGTTACCAGGTATACAGGATGTGTGTTAGGGTTACCAGGTATACAGGATGTGTGTTAGGGTTACCAGGTATACCGGATGTGTGTTAAGGTTACCAGGTATACAGGATGTGTGTTAGGGTTACCAGGTATACAGGATGTGTGTTAGGGTTACCAGGTATACAGGATGTGTGTTAGGGTTACCAGGTATACAGGATGTGTGTTAGGGTTACCAGGTATACAGGATGTGTGTTAGGGTTACCAGGTATACAGGATGTGTGTTAGGGTTACCAGGTATACAGGATGTGTGTTAGGGTTACCAGGTATACAGGATGTGTGTTAGGGTTACCAGGTATACAGGATGTGTTAGGGTTACCAGGTATACAGGATGTGTGTTTTACTGCTCACCTGTGTTGTTGGCCGTGATGCTGAAGGTAGCAGTATGGTTGTCAAGGACATTCTCCACGACAACGCGTATCCAGGAGTTCCATGGGGGGGCGGGGAGCGTGGCGGAGCAGCGGGCGGAGGAGCAGTTCACCGTCACAGATCCCTCCTTCAGAGAGGCGGAGCCTAGCCTCAGGACCAGCGAGCACGCGTGGTCCTCCAAGTCCTCCTCTAGCGAACAGTCCGTCACAGACAGAGACAGAGACGACACGAACTCTGGAACAAACACCCTGTAACACACGCACACACACACACACACACGCACACACGCACGCACATGCACGCACATGCACGCACGCACACACACAGACACGCACACACAGACACACAAACGCACACACATGCAATTTGAGATTTCAGAATGAAAAGTACTTTTTTTACATGCTATTATTATTATTATTATTATTATTACTACATCTGTTCACAGAAACAATATGGAGAGCATCTCTCACATGCACACACACAAGCACTCCTTACTTGAAACGAGCAGGTCTGTCTCGGGTAGCGGTCTGGGTTAGGGGTGTGGCCTGTTCCAGGATGGGTGTGTCCACAGCTCGCCTGATTGACAGCTGAGGTTGGAAGAAGTAGGAACACGAAGGAAAACCCTGTAGCGCGCGCGCACACACACACACACACACACACACACGGATAAACCTTTTCAATAACACTGCATTTTTTACACAGTGATGTGTGCAGCACACACATACGTGGATACACACGCACACACACACCTTCTGCTCTATGCGTCCATCATCTCGAGGCAGGTGGGCGGCCAGGTACCAGTCTCCGGGCGCGGGGTCAGACAGGTTAAAGGTCATGGAGGTGTGTGATGTCACCAGCAGGGTGAGAGAGAGGGCGGGGCTCCACAAGGTCTCATTAGGAAACACAGAGCCCAGCGGGTCAATGACTGGAGGAGAACCCCATCTCATATAGCTGTAAGAGAACCAGACAGAACCCCCTCTCATATAGCTGTAACAGAACCATACAGAACCCCATCTCATATAGCTGTAACAGAACCAGACAGAACCCCATCTCATATAGCTGTAACAGAACCAGACAGAACCCCCTCTCATATAGCTTTAACAGAACCAGACAGAACCCCCTCTCATATAGCTGTAAGAGAACCAGACAGAACCCCATCTCATATAGCTGTAACAGAACCAGACAGAACCCCATCTCATATAGCTTTAACAGAACCAGACAGAACCACATCTCATATAGCTGTAACAGAACCAGACAGAACCCCATCTCATATAGCTGTAACAGAACCAGACAGAACCCCATCTCATATAGCTGTAACAGAACCAGACAGAACCCCCTCTCATATAGCTGTAACAGAACCAGACAGAACCCCATCTCATATAGCTGTAACAGAACCAGACAGAACCCCCTCTCATATAGCTGTAACAGAACCAGACAGAACCCCATCTCATATAGCTGTAACAGAACCAGACAGAACCCCATCTCATATAGCTGTAACAGAACACACTAAGGAGGGAGCGGGCGTCATGGTAACCTACATGGTGACGTTGTGCTGTCCACAGTGAAAGCCGTTGCCCTTAGTTACGGAGAGAAGCCAGCGCGCGACCGCGACATCGGGCGGGATGTGAAACTGCTGCAGACGCACGTTACCATACCAACTGTAGCGGGACAGCTTCTGAGCAGGCTTGGAGGACAACTGTGATATAAACACCTCACCTGCACACACAGATTACACATTACATCTCACCTGCACACACAGATTACACATTACATCAACTATAGACTAGACTAGCTAACCCTAACCCTAACAACTCACCTGCACACACAGATTACACATTACATCAACTATAGACTAGACTAGCTAACCCTAACCCTAACAACTCACCTGCACACACAGATTACACATTACATCAACTATAGACTAGACTAGCTAACCCTAACCCTAACAACTCACCTGCACACACAGATTACACATTACATCAACTATAGACTAGACTAGCTAACCCTAACAACTCACCTGCACACACAGATTACACATTACATCAACTATAGACTAGACTAGCTAACCCTAACCCTAACAACTCACCTGCACACACAGATTACACATTACATCAACTATAGACTAGACTAGCTAACCCTAACCCTAACAACTCACCTGCACACACAGATTACACATTACATCAACTATAGACTAGACTAGCTAACCCTAACAACTCACCTGCACACACAGATTACACATTACATCAACTATAGACTAGACTAGCTAACCCTAACCCTAACAACTCACCTGCACACACAGATTACACATTACATCAACTATAGACTAGACTAGCTAACCCTAACAACTCACCTGCACACACAGATTACACATTACATCAACTATAACTCTGATACAAACAACTCACCTGCACACACAGATTACACATTACATCAACTATAGACTAGACTAGCTACATAGCTCCCGACAGGACACGCACAGACACAGACAGACAGACAGACGGGCAGACGGACATACAGACAGGCAGGCAGACAGATACAGACAGATACAGACAGGCAGACCGAAAGACAGCAGGCAGACAGGCAGGCAGGAAGACGGGCATACAGACAGGCAGATACAGACAGGCAGGCAGGCAGACGGGCATACAGACAGACAGATACAGACAGGCAGGCAGGCAGACCGAAAGACAGCAGGCAGACGGGCATACAGACAGGCAGATACAGACAGACAGGCAGGCAGACAGATACAGACATATGCAAAGAGGTAGGCAGGCAAACCATAAAACATCCCACAGCCCCACTCTAACGTTGCCAGTAACGTAGCCTAGCATGCATGTTAACACAGTTAGTGTTAGCTCATATGCGAGGCTTAGTCTAACTATAACACAGAAGACAGCTAGCTGGCTCATGTTATTCTAGCTGGTGCTAACAGAGGCAGACCGATCACCAGGTCTAGCGGCACGGGAGAGATGGCACTAGCTAGCTATAGGGGCCCCAGTGAGGCCAACTAGACTGAGTTAGCACTAGCTAGCTAGCTATAGGGGCCCCAGTGAGGCCAACTAGACTGAGTTAGCACTAGCTAGCTAGCTATAGGGGCCCCAGTGAGGCCAACTAGACTGAGTTAGCACTAGCTAGCTAGCTATAGGGGCCCCAGTGAGGCCAACTAGACTGAGTTAGCACTAGCTAGCTAGCTATAGGGGCCCCAGTGAGGCCAACTAGACTGAGTTAGCACTAGCTAGCTAGCTATAGGGGCCCCAGTGAGGCCAACTAGACTGAGTTAGCACTAGCTAGCTAGCTCAGTATTTACTAGTGCCATACTGTTACTGTTAGTAATAGTGATATAACTAGCTGTTAGTGATATAACTAGCTGTTAGTGTTAGTGATATAACTAGCGAGCTAACCCTAACCTCTAACCCCTAACCCCTAACCTCTTACCCCTAACCCTATACTACGTTAACACCCACTCTGAGGCGACAACGTCACAAAAACTGTAGCACTAAATGTATAAAACTAGACAACGCTTGGTGATAACAGCTTACTTTGTATCTTAAAGTGACCTCTAAACATGCCGGTGTTCAAACCTAGCGGAGTTGTGTTGGTTTAAACTGGGTTGCTAATAGGGTTAGGGTTAGGGTTGGGTTAGGGTTAGGGTTAGGGTTGGGTGACAGTAGCCCCCCTCCAGGATAGGGTTAGGGTTAGAGGTTAACCCTAACCCTCCAGCCCTCCAGGTTAGGGTTAGAGGTTAACCCTAACCCTCCAGGATCCCAAGTTGCAGCGCTATGTTAATTCCCAAGTTACTCCTACAGGTTTATTGATGTTATTGCTTGTTTTAATGCTACTGAGAAGATAGCAGCCATACTCTAGACTGGCTAACGGGTTAGGGTGAGGGTGAGGGTGAGAAGATAGCAGCCATACTCTAGACGGGCTAACGGGTTAGGGTGAGGGTGAGGGTGAGGGTGAGAAGATAGCAGCCATACTCTAGACGGGCTAACGGGTTAGGGTGAGGGTTAGGGTTAGAAGATAGCAGCCATACTCTAGACCAGGGGTCTCAAACTCAAATTGGCTTGGGGCCACTGTTGGTTTCGTCAACTCATAGGAGGGCCACTTCAATGTCAACTTCAACTACTACTAACTATAAGAAAGTGCAATATTTTGGAAAATGTTATTTTTCATTTCCATAACTAGACTCACAACTCAATCTCTAAATGTTGCAAGACTATTCCATAACTAACATTTTCATCATACAAATTCAGACCAGTTTCCATTCATTTTAATATATTTTAACAGTTAGCGCTGCAAATCTTTTTTCCTTACTTTTATTTTATCTTGAATAGCCTACATTTGTACTTTACTCTGTTTTAGCTGCAAGATGCATCACTACTGTAAGCCTGCCCTGGACCTGTACTTGCATTTATTAAAGTTCAAGTTTGTTTCCATTTCTTACCAGACACTTAAATACATTTGTAGGCTACTACTCTATTTCTTGCCAAACACTTATCTTGAAAGACGGCTGAGACGTTAGCCCTCTCAGCTGTGTGGCTCGTTTTTTCCTCTCGTCTCCCTATGACACTGTTCTCCATGTTTAGTAATGAATAGCTCTTGACATTATATTCCTTTAGAACGGCGACTTTTTTCTTGCATATCAGGCAGGTAGTATTTCCATTGAACTCTATACTAATACTGAAATGTCAATATTTCTTGAAACTGTCTGTGTTCCTAACGTTAGTTAACCATGAAAACAGCCTTTCGGTGGCGAGCTGCATTCCGTTCATTGTTCATAGTCGCGTGCAGATTGATTGCACCTGTGACTGTATTCAGCATTCACCTCGCGCTCTGCATTGTAGGCCTGCCTGCCGGCGCCGTTTACAATAAATTATTTTGCGGGCCGGATTACATGATATTTCTGACATCATGTCGCGGGCCGGATGGAGTGGTGTGGCGGGCTGCAAATGGCCCGCGGGCCGCGAGTTTGAGACCCCTGCTCTAGACTGACCCTAACCCTAACCCACTAACGCTACTAGCTACTAACTACAAATGAGCCTGAAGATGATCAGAAAACTCACCTCGCACAGCTGTCATGGTACAAAGGAGCAACCAACATATAATGTCAACCCCCATTTTCCTGTCATTAGGAAACTCTTTTGTATTCTTACAAAAAATCACATGTTCCGTACTGGCCCAGCTAACTAGCTAGCACTATTAGCACTACTAGCTAGCACTAAGCTAGCACTACTAGCACTGAGCTAGCACTAAGCTAGCTGGCTACACAGCTGATCTGCTTCCGGGTTCCGAGGTAAACAACGCATGACGATCACGGAAGTTCGCGCCTCATTTATCAGTGACGTCATGGATGTATTAATAGAGGTACGCCTTTCTTTACACGGCCTTTTAACCCTAACCCTAACCCTATGGATGTATTAATAGCGTACACCTATGGAGGTATAATGCGTACACCTATGGATGTATTAATAGCGTACCCCTATGGATGTATTAATAGCGTACCCCTATGGATGTATTAATAGCGTACACCTATGGATGTATTAATAGCGTACCCCTATGGATGTATTAATAGCGTACCCCTATGGATGTATTAATAGCGTACCCCTATGGATGTATTAATAGCGTACACCTATGGATGTATTAATAGCGTACACCTATGGATGTATTAATAGCGTACACCTATGGATGTATTAATAGCGTACACCTATGGATGTATTAATAGCGTACCCCTATGGATGTAGTAATAGCGTACACCTATGGATGTATTAATAGCGTACCCCTATGGATGTAGTAATAGCGTACACCGATGGATGTAGTAATAGCGTACCCCTATGGATGTAGTAAAAGCGTACACCTATGGATGTAGTAATAGCTTACACCTATGGAGGTATAATATAGCGTACACCTATGCCAAGCCGAGCTACATCATGTGGCCGGCCCAGAATGTGATGCAGCTCGGCTTGGCATAGGGGTTCCTGGAGCTCTAGCCTGGCTGTACGATCGCAAACTTTTGAACAAAATGAATACCACATAAGAGCAAATATCACCTGCTCCGCTATAATGAAACTAAGATGCCTATATAAAGAAATACTTTTTGAAATGATATATTTGACAGAATCGTGATATATGATGGCAGATACTTCACAATGCTAATGCAGGGACATTATTATGTCCATTATCATTTGACAGATGACCTGAGAGAGAGAGAGAGAGAGAGAGAGAGAGAGAGAGAGAGAGAGATAGTAGTGTAGTTGTGTGTGTGTGTGTGTGTGTGTGTGTGTGTGTGTGTGTGTGTGTGTGTGTGTGTGAGAGAGAGAGAGAGATAGTAGTGTAGGTGAGTGTGTCCCATTATCAGTGCATCCCGACCTCCCTGGACGAGCCTCTCCACCGTCTCCTTGCCTCCGACTGAGGTAAGCACACAGTTCTGTATTGATTTTAGGAGTAAAGATCAATAGTAGCAATATGTCAGCTCTCAAGAGCCACCAGCATCAATTACACCGCCTGTTAGGCACACAAGTATGCAGACACACTCAGAGACACACACACACACACACACACACTCACAGACACACACACACACACACACACACTCACAGACACACACACACAAGGACAGCTGATCCCCTGGATCAATTAATAATCCTGTTAATGAGGCCCTGCTGTAGCTGTGTCTGAGAGGGTTAGATTAGGGCTGATACCTGACTGGTATTATGAGCCCTACATGTAGCTGTATATACCTGACTCAGGCCCTACCATACCATACCTGCCATCCCTGGTATTATCCACGTATTACCAGGGGTGCACGAGCAAGGGGTGCATTTTGCTCCCCTGGGATTTTTTTTGAATCTCATCTCTCAGGTGACTCATCCATTGAGCTTAACATGCTACCTGTGACTGAAAAGCCCAAATATGCCCCCTGATCTCAGAGACTGCTCTTTGGGTTCCTGTGCTGGAGGTTGGTACACAGTGCGTGGATGAATGGGTTAGGGTTACACAGTGTGTGGATGAATGGGTTAGGGGTACACAGTGTGTGGATGAATGGGTTAGGGTTACACAGTGTGTGGATGAATGGGTTAGGGGTACACAGTGTGTGGATGAATGGGTTAGGGTTACACAGTGTGTGGATGAATGGGTTAGGGTTACACAGTGTGTGGATGAATGGGTTAGGGGTACACAGTGTGTGGATGAATGGGTTAGGGGTACACAGTGTGTGGATGAATGGGTTAGGGGTACACAGTGTGTGGATGAATGGGTTAGGGGTACACAGTGTGTGGATGAATGGGTTAGGGGTACACAGTGTGTGGATGAATGGGTTAGGGGTACACAGTGCGTGGATGAATGGGTTAGGGTACACAGTGTGTGGATGAATGGGTTAGGGGTACACAGTGTGTGGATGAATGGGTTAGGGGTACACAGTGCGTGGATGAATGGGTTAGGGTTACACAGTGTGTGGATGAATGGGTTAGGGGTACACAGTGTGTGGATGAATGGGTTAGGGGTACACAGTGTGTGGATGAATGGGTTAGGGGTACACAGTGTGTGGATGAATGGGGTCCTGATCCGCCTGATTTGGTTTTAAGAAGGTTTCTACTCCAGAAGTCAAAATACTGTGTGATCTGATTTCACACTCTTTTACCTTTTCAAACTGCTGTGTATGTGTGTGTGTGTGTGTGTGTGTGTCTGTCTGTGTAACAACACTCTACTGTCCCCTGGCAGGGGATCCATTAGCCCCCCTCTCTCCCTGGTTGCCCAGCAGTAGAGTAAACCTTGTGTGTTTGACCAATCCTGCTCTCAAATATTTGTCCTGGAAACAGCCTCTTCCTGACTTATAAATACTGAGACATCACACTGGAGTCCCCCACACACACTCACACACACACGTAGGGTCACACACACACTGGTACCCGTCCCCCACACACACTCACACACACACTTAGGGTCACACACACACTGGTACCCTACCCATACACAGCTTTAAAGACCAAGCTTCATCAAGGTCCAGACTCCAGAGGATAGAGAACCACCTCTCCAGACAGAGAACCACCTCTCTCCAGACAGAGAACCACCTCTCCAGACAGAGAACCACCTCTCTCCAGACAGAGAACCACCTCTCTCCAGACAGAGAACCACCTCTCTCCAGACAGAGAACCACCTCTCTCCAGACAGAGAACCACCTCTCTCCACAGGACCACATCGTCACCAACAAGTAAGAATTTTGCATCACTACTTAACTTGCTAACAGCAACAAATCAGCCACATTGATGACTACCTACAATAGCCCTCACTACCTAACAACAACTACCTACAATAGCCCTCACTACCTAACTACAACTACCTACAATAGCCCTCACTACCTAACTACAACTACCTACAATAGCCCTCACTACCTAACTACAACTACCTACAATAGCCCTCACTACCTAACTACAACTACCTACAATAGCCCTCACTACCTAACTACAACTACCTACAATAGCCCTCACTACCTAACTACAACTACCTACAATAGCCCTCACTACCTAACTACAACTACCTACAATAGCCCTC
>NW_028176563.1:246700-249200 GCF_949987555.1 Borostomias antarcticus | reverse complement strand
CATCAGTCTATCACTCCATCAGTCTATCACTCCATCAGTCTACCACTCCATCAGTCTATCACTCCATCAGTCTATCACTCCATCAGTCTATCACTCCATCAGTCTATCACTCTATCAGTCTATCACTCCATCAGTCTATCACTCCATCAGTCTATCACTCTGTCACTCCATCAGTCTATCACTCCATCAGTCTATCACTCCATCAGTATATCACTCCATCAGACTATCACTCCATCAGTCTATCACTCCATCAGTCTATCACTCCATCAGTCTATCACTCCATCAGTATATCACTCCATCAGTCTATCACTCCATCAGTCTATCACTCCATCAGTCTATCAGTCTATCACTCTGTCACTCTATCTCAACCACTCTATCAGTCTATCACTCTGTCTGTGACTATCACTCTCTATCACTCTCTATCACTCTCTATCACTCTCAGTCTATCACTATCAGTCAGTCTATCACTCTCTATCACTCTCAGTCAGTCTATCACTCTCAGTTTACCACGCGGTGGGGCGGCTGTGGCTCAGGAGGTAGAGCGGGTCGTCCAATGATCATAGGGTCGGCGGTTCGAATCCCGCCTCCTCCAGTCTACATGTCGAAGTGTCCCTGAGCAAGACACTGAACCCCCAATTGCTCCCAGTGAGCAGACTAGCGCCTTGTATGGCCTGCTGGCGCCACTGGTGTGTGAGTGAGTGTGTGAATGGGTGAATGAGAGGCCATTGTAAAGCGCTTTGTCCCTTAGGGGTGAGAAAAGCGCTATATAAGTGCAGTCCATATAAGTGCAGTCCACCACTATCACTGTCTGTCTGTCTGTCTATCACTCTACAAGTCTATCACTGTCTGTCTGTCTGTCTGTCTATCACTCTACAAGTCTATCAGTCTGTCTCTCCATCTCTCTATCACTCTATAAGTCTATCACTATCAGTCTGTCTCTCCATCTCTCTATCACTCTATAAGTCTATCACTATCAGTCTGTCTCTCCATCTCTCTATCACTGTCTGTCTCTCCACCTCTCTATCACTGTCTCTCTCACTCTGTCATTTGTCTCTTTCTATCACAATCACTATTACTCTCTCTACTCTATCAGTCTATCACTCAAACTGTCTACCAGTCTCTATCACTATCCATCTATCATTCTATCACTGTCTATCTTTCTCTCTATCACCCTCATTCTATCTCTCTACCACTCTATCATTCAATCACTCGTCTATCTCTCACTTTCACTTAGTCTATCACTAACAATATATCTCTATCATTCTTTAACTATTTATCACTCTATCACTCCATTACTTTTCACTCTATCACTATCTCTCTATCATTCTTTAACTATATGTATCAATATCACTCCATTATTTTGTCACTATCCGTCTATCAGAGTTTGGAGAGTGCAGAGGCCAAGGCCTTCTCAGAGGTTGCCATGGAGATGGTTGATGTGATGTTTGCCATGACGATCAGCCCAGAGGTGTTGCACAAATATGAGGTGGAGAAGAGTGGGGTGGTGCTGTTCAAGAAGGTAAAACAAACTAACCCTAACCCTAACACACACACACAGATATACATGTGATCATGTCAAATATATTTAATGAACTTTGCTATAGCCTACAACACTCTTTTGTGTATATCTGTGTGTATGTGTGTCTTTGTCTCTTTGTGTGTGTGTGTGTGTGTAAGTGTGTGTGTGTATGTGTGTGCGTGTGTGTGTGTGCATGCGTGTGTGTGTGTGTGTGTGGGTGTGCATGCGTGTGTGTGTGTGTGTGTGTGTGTGTGGGTGTGCATGCGTGTGTGTGTGTGTTTGTGTGTGTGTGTGTGTCTGTGTGATTGTCAGTTTGATGAGGGCAGGGCAGACCTGCCTCTGTCTCAGAATGGGACGCTGGACAAGGAGGAGTTGACCACCTTTATTCAGACCAACAGCCTGGAGCTGTTACTGGAGTTCAACGAACAGGTTCACACACACACACACACACACACACCCCCACACACACACACACACACACCCACACACACACACACACACACCCACACACACACACACACACACCCACACACACACACACACACACACACACACACACACACACACACACACACACACACAACACACACACACACACACACACAACACACACACACACACACACACACACACAAAGGAGGAGCTAGTACTAGTACTGGCACACCCATGGTTGTTGCCGTTAATGCTACCACCAAATGTCCATGTCCTACCTGCCAGGGTTACCCTTACCCTACCAGGGTTCCCCTTACCCTACCAGGGTTCCCCTTACCCTACCAGGGTGACCCTTACCCTACCAGGGTTCCCCTTACCCTACCAGGGTTACCCTTACCCTACCAGGGTTACCCTTACCCTACCAGGGTTCCCCTTACCCTACCAGGGTTCCCCTTACCCTACCAGGGTTACCCTTACCCTACCAGGGTTCCCCTTACCCTACCAGGGTTCCCCTTACCCTACCAGGGTTACCCTTACCCTACCAGGGTT
>NW_028176563.1:239200-241700 GCF_949987555.1 Borostomias antarcticus | reverse complement strand
CTGGTTAGGTTTTTAAATGTAGGCCTAGTAGTGCATGATAGCTATCATATGTAAAGGTGTGCCTTGGAAATACTGTACTTGTTGTCATAAATGGTGTGCCTTGGAAATACTTGTTGTCATAAATGGTGTCCCTTGGAAATACTTGTTGTCATAAATGGTGTGCCTTGGAAATACTTGTTGTCATAAATGGTGTGCCTTGGAAATACTTGTTGTCATAAATGGTGTGCCTTGTGACAAAACCGTCTGAGAACCACTGAGCTGCAATGCAGCCCCATCTGCTGAGCCAGGGTTAGGGTTAGGGTTAGGGTTAGGGTTAGGGTTAGGGTTAGGTTAGGTTAGGGTTAGGGTTAGGGTTAGGGTTAGGGTTAGGGTTAGGGTTAGGGTTAGGGTTGGTAATCATGGCCGTGGTTGTGGTTGTGTTCTGTGTGCAGCCTCACCTGCTGAGCCAGGAGATTCCTGAGGACTGGAACCAAGGTCCCGTCTCGGTTCTGGTGGCAAAGAACTTTGATGCTGTCGCCTTCGACCCCCAAAAAAATGTATTTGTGGAGTTCTGTAAGTTTATCAATCAATCAATCAGCTTTATTTATATAGCATAATTTCATACAAGTGAATGTAATTCAAAGTGCTTCACGGTGATAATAAAAAAAAGTACATGGGTTGACTAATACAATAAAATAACAGGGATAAAATCAATACAACAATACAAACAATCAAACAAAACAATACATGTATAGTATTTTGTACATTACTGTATGTGGACAAAAGTATTGAGACACCTACACATAAATCTACACATTACACCTACACATAAACCTACACATTAACCTACACATTACACCTACACATTACACATTACACCTACACATTAACCTACACATTAACCTACACATTACACCTACACATTACACATTACACCTACACATTAACCTACACATTAACCTACACATTACACATTAACCTACACATTAACCTACACATTAACCTACACATTAACCTACACATTACACCTACACATTACACATTACACCTACATATTAACCTACACATTACACCTACACATTACACATTACACCTATACATTAACCTACACATTACACCTACACATTAACCTACACATTAACCTACACATTACACCTATACATTAACCTACACATTACACCTACACATAAACCTACACATTAACCTACACATTAACCTACACATTAACCTACACATTAACCTACACATTACACCTACACATTAACCTACACATTACACCTACACATTAACCTACACATTACACCTACACATTACACATTACACATTACACCTATACATTAACCTACACATTACACCTACACATTAACCTACACATTACACCTACACATTAACCTACACATTAACCTACACATTAACCTACACATTAACCTACACATTACACCTACACATTAACCTACACATTACACCTACACATTAACCTACACATTAACCTACACATTAACCTACACATTACACCTACACATTAACCTACACATTACACCTACACATTAACCTACACATTACACCTACACATTAACCTACACATTACACCTATACATTAACCTACACATTAACCTACACATTAACCTACACATTAACCTACACATTACACCTATACATTAACCTACACATTAACCTACACATTAACCTACACATTACACCTACACATTAACCTACACATTAACCTACACATTACACCTACACATTAACCTACACATTACACCTACACATTAACCTACACATTAACCTACACATTACACCTATACATTAACCTACACATTACACCTACACATTAAACTACACATTAACCTACACATTAACCTACACATTAACCTACACATTACACCTATACATTAACCTACACATTAACCTACACATTAACCTACACATTACACCTATACATTAACCTACACATTACACCTACACATTAACCTACACATTAACCTACACATTACACCTACACATGAACCTACACATTACACCTACACATTAACCTACACATTACACCTACACATTAACCTACACATTACACCTACACATTAACCTACACATTACACCTATACATTAACCTACACATTACACCTACACATTACACCTACACATTACACCTACACATAAACCTACACATTAACCTACACATTACACCTACACATTAACCTACACATTAACCTACACATTACACCTACACATTAACCTACACATTACACCTACACATTAACCTACACATTACACCTATACATTAACCTACACATTAACCTACACATTACACCTACACATTAACCTACACATTACACCTACACATTAACCTACACATTAACCTACACATTAACCTACACATTACACCTACACATTAAACTACACATTAACCTACACATTAACCTACACATAAACCTACACATTAACCTACACATTACACCTATACATTAACCTACACATTAACCTACACATTAACCTACACATTACACCTACACATTAACCTACA
>NW_028176563.1:226700-234200 GCF_949987555.1 Borostomias antarcticus | reverse complement strand
CAGCTCTGCCTGGGGAATCTTTAGCCGCTCACAGGCCAGTGCGGAGATGTAGTCCCGCCACCTAGTCCTGGGTCTACCCCGCGGCCTCCTCCCAGCCGGACACGCCTGGAACACCTCCCTAGGGAGGCGCCCAGGAGGCATCCTCACTAGATGCCCGAACCACCTCAACTGGCTCCTTTCGACGCAAAGGAGCAGCGGCTCTACTCCGAGTCTCTCCCGGATGACTGAACTTCTCACCCAATCTCTCAGGGAGACCCCAGCCACCCTCCGGAGAAAACTCATTTCGGCCGCTTGTATCCGTGATCTCGTTCTTTCGGTCATGACCCATCCTTCATGACCATAGGTGAGGGTGGGGACGAAGATAGACCGGTAGATCGAGAGCTTTGCCTTTTGGCTCAGCTCTCTTTTCGTCACAACAGTGCGGTAAAGCGACTGCAGAACCGCACCAGCTGCTCCAATTCTCCGGCCAAACTCCCTCTCCATGGTTCCCTCACTCGTGAACAAGACCCCCAGATACTTGAACTCCTTCACTTGGGGTAAGGACTCATTTCCTACTCGGAGCGGACAGGCCACCGGTTTCCTGCTGAGAACCATGGCCTCAGATTTAGAAGTGCTTATTCTCATCCCAGCCGCTTCACACTCAGTTGCGAACCTATCCAGAGAGTGCTGGAGGTTGCAGGCAGCTGATGCCATCAGGACCACATCATCTGCAAAAAGCAGTGACGTGATCCCCAGCTCACCGAACTGCAAACCCACCTCCCCCCGGCTACGCCTCGATATCCTGTCCATGAAAATCACAAACAGGATTGGTGACAAAGCGCAGCCCTGGCGGAGACCAACACCCACCGGAAAGGAAGACGACTTACTGCCGAGGACCCGGACACAGCTCTCGCTCTGGGTGTACAGGGATTGGATGGCCCTAAGTAGGGACCCCTTCACCCCATACTCCCGCATAACCCTCCACAAGACCTCTCGAGGGACCCGGTCGTAAGCCTTCTCCAAGTCCACAAAACACATGTAGACAGGTTGGGCAAACTCCCAAGCCCCCTCCAAGATCCTTGCGAGAGTGAAGAGCTGGTCGGTAGTTCCACGACCAGGACGAAATCCGCATTGTTCCTCTTCGATCTGAGGTTTGACTATCGGCCGGACCCTCCTTTCCAGCACCTTGGAGTAAACTTTCCCTGGGAGGCTGAGTAATGTGATGCCTCTATAATTCGCACACACCCTCTGGTCCCCTTTTTTGAATATGGGGACCACCACCCCAGTCTGCCACTCCTTTGGCACTGACCCAGACTTCCACGCAATGTAACAGAGGCGTGTCAACCAAGACAGCCCCTCTACACCCAGCGCCTTCAGCATTTCTGGACGGATCTCATCAGTCCCTGGGGCTCTGCCACTGTGGAGTTGTTTGACTACCTCAGTGACCTCCTCCAAGGACATTGACGACCCCCCATCATCTTCCGGCTCTGCCTCGTTCGTAGAGGGTGGATTAGTCGGGTTCAGGAGTTCCTCAAAGTGCTCCTTCCAACGCTCAACAACCTCCTCAGTTGAGGTCAGCAGTGTCCCCTCCTTGCTGTATACAGCTTGGATGGTCCCCCGCTTTCCCTTCCTGAGGTGTCTGATGGTCTTCCAGAAACACTTTGGTGCCGACCGAAAGTCCTTCTCCATGGTTTCTCCGAACTCCTCCCACACCCGCTGCTTTGCCTTGGTCACGGCCGAAGCCGCAGCCCTCCGGGCCAGTCGATACCCTGCAACTGTTTCTGGGGTCTCCCGGGCTAACATATCCCGGAAGGCCTCCTTCTTCAGTCGGACGGCTTCCCTGACCACCGCTGTCCACCACGGTGTCCGAGGGTTACCGCCCCTTGAGGTACCTATGGCCCTCAGGCCACAGCTCCCAGCCGCAGCTTCAGCAATGGAGGCTTTGAACACCGACCACTCATGCTCGATGTCCCCAACCTCCACAGGGATACCTGAGAAGCTCTGCCGGAGGTGGCAATTGAAATCTCTCCGGACAGGCTCTTCCTCCAGACGTTCCCAGTTCACCCTCACTACACGCTTGGGTTTTCCAGGTCTGTCCAGAAGTTTCCCCCGCCATCGAAACCAGCTCACCACCAGATGGTGATCAGTGGACAGCTCTGCCCCTCTCTTTACCCGAGTGTCCAAAACACATGGCCTCAGATCAGATGATACGATAACGAAATCGATCATCGACCTTCGGCCTAAGGTGTTCTGATGCCAGGTGTACTTGTGGGCATCCTTGTGTTCGAACATGGTGTTTGTTATGGACAAACCGTGACTAGCACAGAAGTCCAACAACAAAACACCACTCGGGTTCAGATCGTAGTGGCCATGCCTCCCAATCACGCCCCTCCAAGTTTCTCCATCATTGCCTACGTGTGCATTGAAGTCCCCCAGTAGGACACTGGAGTCCCCTGCAGGAGCCCCCAAAAGGACTCCACTCAGGGTCTGCAGGAAGGCTGAGTACTCTGAACTGCTGTTCGGTGCATAAGCACAAACCACAGTCAGAGTCCCCCCCCCCACAGTCCTAAGGCGCAGGGAGGCGACCCTCTCGTCAACTGGGGTGAACTCCAGCACAGAGGCGCTCAGCTGGGGGCTAGCTAGTATAGCCACACCTGCCTTACGCCTCATACCGTGAGCAACTCCGGAGAAGAACAGGGTCCAACCCCTATCCAGGAGTTTGGTTCCGGCGCCGGTGCTGTGCGTGGAGGTTAGCCCCACCAGCTGTAATTGGTATCGCTCCACCTCCCTCACAAGCTCCGGCTCCTTCCCCCCCAGCGAGGTCACGTTCCATGTCCCCAGAGCCAGCCTTTGCCGCCCGGGTCCGGTCCGTCGGTGCCCCCCGCCTTCACCGCCACCTAGTTGGCAGCGCACCCGACCCCGACAATTCCTCCCGCGGGTGGTGGGTCCACGGGACGATGGAGGAGGAGATGGTGCTTCCACGTTGCTTATTCGGGCTGGGCCCGGCCGGGCTCCGTGGTAAGCCCGGCCACCAGGCGCTCGCATGCGGGCCCTCCGTCTGGGCCTGGCTCCAGACGAGGGCCCCGGGCTTCCTCCGGGCCGGGTCTCTCTTCCTTTTTGGTGTAATGTCATCAGGGTTTTTTTCCTGTAACCCCAGGTAGGGGGGCTAGGGGGTACTACCACTTGCCCAAGGTGGACCCCCAGACTAGTGGAGGGAAGGAGGCGATGTCTTATTTGTATCACATTAAATCTGTTGAACACACAGTACATTAAATCTGTTGAACACACAGTACATTAAATCTGTTAAACACACAGTACATTAAATCTGTTGAACACACAGTACATTAAATCTGTTAAACACACAGTACATTAAATCTGTTAAACACACAGTACATTAAATCTGTTGAACACACAGTACATTAAATCTGTTGAACACACAGTACCGCCAAGCTTCTATCAATGGACACTGTTGCTGTGGTGCTCATATGGTCTAATAGTGTGTGGTGTGTTGTTGGTCTAATAGTGTGTGGTCTAATAGTGTGTGGTGTGTTGTTGGTCTAATAGTGTGTTGTTGGTCTAATAGTGTGTGTTGTTGGTCTAATAGTGTGTGGTCTAATAGAACAATGAACAAATAATGAACATATAATTGTTCACAAATGAACAATTATAGGCCCATATCAAACCTCCCATTTCTAAGCAAAATAATTGAAAAGGTTGTTTTCCAACAACTGAATAACTTCCTGGCACTAAGTAATGGCTTTGATGTCTTCCAGTCAGGATTTCGACCATACCACAGCACCGAGACTGCTCTAATTAAGGTATTTAATGACATCCATTTAAACACAGATAATGGCAAAATCTCAGTCTTAGTATTACTGGATCTCAGCCCTGCGTTCGACACGGTAGACCACAACATACTACTAGGCCGACTGGAAAATTGGTTGGGAATTTCTGGTACAGTGTTAGATTGGTTTGAATCCTACTTAAAGGACAGGGATTATTTTGTGTCTATAGGCAATTACAAATCTGAGCTGACAAAAATGACCTGTGGAGTTCCCCAAGGCTCCATCCTGGGGCCTCTTCTGTTCAACATTTACATGCTCCCACTAACTCAAATTATGGAAAACAACAAAATATGTTACCATAGCTATGCAGATGACACACAAATTTATATCACTATATCACCAGGAGACTATAATCCCATACAAGCGCTTTGTAAGTGCATTCAACAAATCAATGATTGGATGTGCCAGAACTTTCTCCAACTAAACAAAAATAAAACTGAAGTAATTGTCTTTGGAGCCAAAGAAGAACGATTAAAAGTCAGTGCTCAATTTCAATCAGTAATGCTAAAAACCTCAAAATAAGCCAGACATCTTGATGTAGTCATGGACTCAGACCTGAATTTCAACAGCCACATTAAGTCAATTACAAAGTCAGCCTACTATCACCTGAAGAATATATCAAGGATCAAAGGATTTATGTCCCAGAAGGATTTGGAAAAACTTGTCCATGCGTTCATCTTCAGTAGACTCGACTACTGTAACGGCATGTATACAGGTCTCTCAAAAAAATCGATCAGACAGCTGCAGCTGATTCAGAACGCTGCTGCTCGAGTCCTCACTAAGACTAAGAAAGTGGAGCATATCACACCAGTCCTAAGGTCTTTACACTGGCTTCCTGTCTGTCAAAGAATTGACTTTAAAATACTGCTGTTGGTTTATAAAGCATTGAATGGTCTAGGGCCAAAATATATTTCTGATCTGCTCATATGCTATGAACCATCCAGACCCCTCAGGTCGTCTGGCACAGGTCTGCTTTCTGTCCCCAGAGTTAAAACAAAACATGGAGAAGCAGCGTTCAGTTTTTATGCTCCACATATCTGGAACAAACTTCCAGAAAACTGCAGGTCTGCTGCAAGTCTTGGTTCTTATAAAACAAGCCTGAAGACTTTTCTTTTTGCCACTGCTTTCTAAGAGGAGCTATGTTTATCAGTATACTGCACTGTAACTTTTATTCCTGTATTCTATTTGTCCTGCTTTTTGTTTAAATGTCTATAATGACTTGCTTTTTGTTTTAATGCTTTTAATGTATCATGTAAAGCACCTTGAATTGCCCTGTGGCTGAAATGTGCTATATAAATAAACTTGCCTTGCCTTGCCTTGCCTAACGTGGTTAAGCCAGGGTAAGGGTTAACCCTAACGGGGTTAAGCCAGGGTAAGGGTTAACCCTAACGTGGTTAAGCCAGGGTAAGGGTTAACCCTAATGTGGTTAAGCCAGGGTAAGGGTTAACCCTAACGTGGTTAAGCCAGGGTAAGGGTTAACCCTAACGTGGTTAAGCCAGGGTAAGGGTTAACCCTAACGTGGTTAAGCCAGGGTAAGGGTTAACCCTAACGTGGTTAAGCCAGGGTAAGGGTTAACCCTAACGTGGTTAAGCCAGGGTAAGGGTTAACCCTAACGTGGTTAAGCCAGGGTAAGGGTTAACCCTAACGTGGTTAAGCCAGGGTAAGGGTTAACCCTAACGTGGTTAAGCCAGGGTAAGGGTTAACCCTAATGTGGTTAAGCCAGGGTAAGGGTTAACCCTAACGTGGTTAAGCCAGGGTAAGGGTTAACCCTAACGTGGTTAAGCCAGGGTAAGGGTTAACCCTAACGTGGTTAAGCCAGGGTAAGGGTTAACCCTAACGTGGTTAAGCCAGGTGTGACGTCAATCACACTCCACATTCCTACTTCCCAGGCAACCGGAACACAGAAACACAGGAACACAGCATCATTCCTCACGTTCCTCATTCCTCACGTTCCTCATTCCCCAGGAGAACAGGTCGGTTCAGGCTATGATGTCATCAACAGGCAGTCAGGACATACTTCAACTGAAGCTCTGCGTCTGACAGCCACACACACACACACACACACACACACACACACACACAAGCTGCTGAAGCTTTGCGTCTGACACAGGTAAGATCCTCTCTGTCCACACACACACTATACACACACACACACACACACACACACTATACACACACACACACACACACACACTATACACACACACTATCCATCTGTGTGACTAGCTGTGGGGGGGGGGGGGGTTAGTTACGGGAGAAGCTTCAGTTTGATGACATCTCTGTCCTGCTCTCTCTTAGTGTCCTGCTCTCTCTTAGTGTCCTGCTCTCTCTTAGTGGTTGTGAGCAGCTTCCTGTCTGTCTTGGTGACTCGTTTGCCCTAACCCTGACCCTGACCCTGACCCTGACCCTGACCCTGACCCTGACCCTGACCCTGACCCTGACCCTGACCCTGACCCTGACCCTGACAGTCCCTCCTCAACCCTTACCCTAACCCTGATGGACCCACCATCGTACAGTGAAGCCAGTCTCCACCCCCCTGCCCTGGGCCCCATAGCAACCATCCACACCCCAGGCCCTACCGACCACAACGACATGACAACACCCTCCACACCTCCACCTACCTACGGAGAAGCTGGTAAACAACCCCCACACACACACACGCACACACACATACACACACACATACACACACACACACACGCACACACACATACACACACACACACACACAAACACACATACACACACGCACATGCATGCACACACACATACACAGACACACACACACGCACACACACACACACACACATACACGCACACACACACACACATACACACACGCACATGCATGCACACACACATACACAGACACACACACACACACGCACACACACACACACACACACACACACATACACGCACACACACACACATTCTAAATTATTTATATAAATCCACCAATTTGTCTTCCTGAATGTCTCTTAATTGTATTTGTGTGTGTGTGTGTGTGTTTATAAATGTTTGTGTCTGTGTGTGTATGTGTGTGTGTAGTCACACCAGGGAATCCCTACCCAGTGCTGACTCCACCCACCCTGCAGGCTGGTGTCACCGTCCACCAATCAACACACAGTAAAACAGCTCTTACTTATTCTCAACCAATCACTTAGTTACTAATCAGCTTAGAAGTAGACAAACAGTGTAGAAAGAATTCTCTCTTTCTCTCTGTCTATAACAATAATGCAATTAATAATGCAATTATTGTTAGTCGCTTTGGATAAAAGCGTCTGCTAAATGACTGTAATGTAATGTAATGTAATGTCTCTCTCTCTTTCTCTCTCTCTTCTCTGTCTCTCTCTCTCTTCTCTTTCTCTCTGTGTCTCTCTCTCTTAGTTGGCGTGGGGGAGAGAGTGGAGAGTGCTGGGACAGAGGTGGTGGTCCAATCAGAGCATCCAGGAGTGTTTGGCGACGTCCCCTGTGTGACACGGTGTCCTTACTGTCACCAAGTCGTCACGACGACAGTAGAGTACAAACCTGGCATGGCAGCTTGGTCCGTGTGTCTACTGTTCACACTGCTGGGGTGAGACCCACACACACACACACACACACACACATACACACACACACACACACACACACACACACACACAAACACACATACACAAACACACACACACAC
>NW_028176563.1:216700-219200 GCF_949987555.1 Borostomias antarcticus | reverse complement strand
ACACACACACACACACACACACACACACACACACACACACACTTTTCTGTCTGTACATGTTAACCCTACTCGATGTCATAGCTATGCTGATGTCACCCAGCTCTACATCTCTGGGACTCCCCTCAACTATCGTTTGATAGAATGTATTTCTGATATAAATGTGTGGATGTCACAGAATTCCCTCCACTTAAACCAGGCACAAAGATACATACACACACACACACACACTCACACACACACACACACACACACACGTAAACACACACTCACATAAACACACACGCACACGCACACACACACACACACACACACACACACACACACACACACGTAAACACACACTCACATAAACACACACGCACACGCACACACACACACACACACACACACACACACACACACACACAGTTGTCACCCAGCTCACATTGGTGTTAACTCCGCCCCCAGACGGCAGGTCAGATCCTGTACTCTCCGGTGTTAAGCCACGCCCTCATGTTTGTCAACAAGAGCTCTCCTGACTTCCTGCAGCTTCACGCTGCCTTCACCCGCGCTGCCGCCCTCTTCAGGGGAAAGGTATGTCAACAAACACAACAAACCCCCGCAGATCAACAAACACAACAAACCCCCGCAGATCAACAAACACAACCTGATGAAAAAACTAGCGCCACCACATTTGAGCTATAGAGTACAAGCTCAAGCACTTCCAGTCTGGCTGAATCTTCTCCCCTCTTGTGTAATTAGTGGATTAGTAACAGCTATGGTGTTTTTGTGGACAACAATAGCATTGCACTTTTCTGGACATTTTTGTGGACCGACCGAAATCCGACTGACCGACCGACCAAACGACACAGAGCAACCTCTAAGGCTGTTGACCCACACTAATATATCTCTTTGAATGCAGCTCAAACACACACACATGCACACTAACAGACTAACAGAGAGACTTACAGAACACTATGGGGGGTGGGAAGTTCCACGTTTCGCAGGTCTGCGTGTGAGTGTGTGTGTGTGTGTGTCTGTGCGTCTATGTGGAACTTAGTGAAAAATTAGACACACTCACACACACACACACACACACACTCACACGCACACCTTATCCTTGCAAAGACATAGTTAGGGAATCAGCCAATCAGATATCTGGGATTTGCATATATCATCTACACACACACTCACACACAGACCTGCGAAACATGGAACTTCCCACCCCCATAACACTGTTGATGTGTGTCTATGCCTGTGTGTGTGTGTGTGTGTGTGTGTGTGTGTGTGTGTGTGTGTGTGTGTGTGTGTGTGTGTGTGTGTAGGTGTTATTTGTATTGGTGGATGTGGATGAGTCCAGGAACGGAAGGATGCTGGAGTATTTCCGTGTTCGAGACATCGAGGCTCCACTCGTGCGATTGGTCAACCTGACAGATCATGTGACCTACCACCTGCCCTCTGAAACACTGGACACAGACACCATCAAACACTTCTGCCAGATGTACCTGGAGGGCACGGCCAAGGTACACACACACACACACACAACCACACACACACACACACACAATACAGCCTTAGTGTCAATACTCAATTAACTATATATATGTGTGTTTGTGTGTTTGTGTTTTTGTGAGTGTGCATGCGTGCGTGTGTGTGCGTGCGTGCGTGTGTGCGTGCGTGTGTGTATGTGCATGTGTGTGTGTGTAGCCTAAGCTGCAGAGTGAGCCCCTACCAGCAGACTGGGACCAGCGTCTGGTGAAGGAGTTGGTTGGACTCAACCTGGAGGAAGTTGCCTTCAACCCTGACTTGACTGTGTTCATCCTGTTATGTAGGGACTCATATACACACATGCTGTTCAACCCTGACTGGGTTAGGGTTAGGGTTAGGGTTAGGGTTAACCCTGACTTGACTGTCTTCATCCTGTTATGTAGGGACACATATGCACACATGCTGTACAGTCAAGCCGGAAAGTCTACACACCTTTCATCTTCTCCACCTTTTATTACGTTACAGACTTATTCTACAATAGATTGAGTTCACTTTTGTCTCAAAATCCTACAGAAAATAGCCCATAAGACAAAGTGAAAACAGGTTTTTGGACATTTGTGCCAATCTATACAAAATCAAAATGTGAAATATAATATGTACATAAGTGTGCACACCCTTTGATATGACACCCAAAAGTGAGCTGAGGTGCATTTTGTTTCCACTGATACTGGTTGAGATGTTTCTACAACTTAATTGGAGTCCATCTGTGGTAAATTCAATTGATTGGACATGATTGGGGATTTTCAACACCTGTCTATACTGTATAAGGTCCCACAGTTGAAAGTGCATGTCAGAGCAAACTCCAAGCCATGGGGTCGAAGGAATAGGAACCCTATCCCTATTGTTTTGTAGTGAGCTGCGCTGTATAACGTGAACGTGTGTGTATGTATGTGTGTGTGTATGTATGTATATACGTACACACATACACACATACATATATACACGTTGTAAGTAAGCTTTGAACAAGCAACCA
>NW_028176563.1:201700-214200 GCF_949987555.1 Borostomias antarcticus | reverse complement strand
GTAATGTGTGTTAGAGTGAAGGTTCTAGAGTGTAATGTGTGTGAGAGTGAAGGTTCTAGAGTGTAATGTGTGTGAGAGTGAAGGTTCTAGAGTGTGTAGATCAGAGCTGTCAGGATTTTCTGTTCCACATTCTGACCCACATGCCTGTCCCCTTTAGTCAAAATTAGCTTAATACCAGGGGTATACACACACACACATACACACACATACACACACACACACACACACACACACACACACACACATACACACACACAGACCCACATTCATATTGACACACACGCGTGCGCGCGCCCACATCAGCCCGGACCGAGGATTTACAACCGGAGTGGCGCGCGCACAGCTGGCTCGTGTTTATGTAATACCGTGCTTGCTCGCGCGAGCATTGATGACTTTAATACATCAGCGCGTGCTGTTATTCTGACGTTGGAGCTCGTTTGAATCCAGCGGAACTCACCCGGATGAGGGGGCTCGAGACGCACGCGCGCACACAGCCAACTCTAAAATCAGCACTCGGATCAAATCTTCGGAATTGCGGCTCTGGGGAGGAGAGCAGGCAGACCGAGAGAACCGGAGAAAGGCCCGGTGCTTCCGACCGGAGAAAGGCCCGGTGCTTCCGACCGGAGAGAGGCTCGGTAGGTTTGGAGGGTATCGAGGTTATTCGCCAGGCCGCCTCCGAGTAGCTTTCCTCCCGCATCCATCTCTGCCTCGGAGCGGCGGCCCGAAGCAGACTGGAGGATGGAGGGGACGGATTAACGGACACGGAGAGAGAGAGGGAGGACAGAACGAGAGACATAGAGGGAGAGAGGGAGGGACAGAACGAGAGACATAGAGGGAGAGAGGGAGAGAGGGAGGGAGGAGAGACCTAGAGGGAGAGAGGGAGGGACAGAACGAGAGACCTAGAGGGAGAGAGGGAGAGAGGGAGGGAGGGAGGAGAGATGGGGAAGGACCAGGAGCTTCTCCAGGCCGTGAAGACCGAAGACCTGCAGACAGCGCAACGGCTTCTACAGAGACCCCGGCCGGGCAAAACCAGTCAGTACCCGCTCTCCACACACACACACTATGTTACCATGCACACATACACACACAACATGCCACCATGCACACACACACACACAACATGCCACCATGCACTCGTGTGCACATGCACGCACAGAGCACGTCACGTCCATGTCGGTGGGGAGGTGTGGAACATCGAATCCGTGGACCACGTGACGTCAGATAGGGTAGAGTAGCCTATAGGCTGTACAGACAGGCGATGTTACAGCAAATTCACCAAGCGTCAGAGTTACTGTGTGCAACTGTGTTTGTGTGTGTATGTGTGAGTGTGCATGCGTGTGTGTGTGTGTGTGTGTGTGTGTACTGCTCTGGCGATAAGGATTAGTGGTGTGTGAAGACGCCAGATGTTCCTGGTGATGTGGCCATCATGTGAGTGTGTGTGTGGGGGTCTGCATGTGTGTATGTGTGTGTGTGTGTATGTGTTGGACAGGGGGTCTACAAAATGTTTCAGTGCGTGTGTGCGTACATGTATGTGTGTGTGCAGTGTGCACGGTAGTGTGTTCTAGAAAGACTGGCTGATTGATGTAGGGTGTGTCTGTGGTACGTGTGTGTGGTACGTGTGTGTGGTACGTGTGTGTTACGTGTGTGTGTGGTACGTGTGTGTGTGGAACGTGTGTGTGTGGTACGTGTGTGTGTGTGGTACGTGTGTGGTACGTGTGTGTGGTACGTGTGTGGTACGTGTGTGTGTGGTACGTGTGTGGTACGTGTGTGTGTGTGGTACGTGTGTGTGTGTGGTACGTGTGTGTTACGTGTGTGTGTGGTACGTGTGTGGTACGTGTGTGTGTGTGGTACGTGTGTGTTACGTGTGTGTGTGGTACGTGTGTGTTACGTGTGTGTGTGGTACGTGTGTGTGTGGAACGTGTGTGTGTGGTACGTGTGTGTGTGTTACGTGTGTGGTACGTGTGTGTGGTACGTGTGTGGTACGTGTGTGTGGTACGTGTGTGTGTGTTACGTGTGTGTGTGTGGTACGTGTGTGTTACGTGTGTGTGTGGTACGTGTGTGTGGTACGTGTGTGTGTGGTACGTGTGTGTGTGGTACGTGTGTGTGACATGGTATCACTAGGGACTTGAGGTGATAATTAGATTTCAATTACAGCCTCTGAGCTGCTCTCCTCCCTCCTGTTTTCACTTTCTCTCCTCTCTCTCCCTCCCCTCTCATCTCTCTCTCTCTCCCTCCTCTCTCTCATCTCTCTCTCTCTCCCTTCTCTCTCTCATCTCTCTCTCTCTCCCTCCTCTCTCTCATCTCTCTCTCTGCCTCCTCTCTCTCATCTGTCTCTCTCTCCCTCCTCTCTCATCTCTCTCTCTCCCTCCTCTCTCTCATCTCTCTCTCCTCTCTCTCCCTCCTCTCTCTCATCTCTCTCTCTCCCTCCTCTCTCTCATCTCTCTCTCTCCCTCCTCTCTCTCATCTCTCTCTCTCTCCCTCCTCTCTCTCATCTCTCTCTCTCTCCCTCCTCTCTGTCATCTCTCTCTCTCTGCCTCCTCTCTCTCATCTCTCTCTCTCCCTTCTCTCTCTCATCTCTCTCTCTCTCCCTCCTCTCTCTCATCTCTCTCTCTGCCTCCTCTCTCTCATCTCTCTCTCTCCCTCCTCTCTCATCTCTCTCTCTCTCCCTCCTCTCTCATCTCTCTCTCCTCTCTCTCCATCCTCTCTCTCTCATCTCTCTCTCTCCCTCCTCTCTCTCATCTCTCTCTCTCCCTCCTCTCTCTCTCCCTCCTCTCTCTCATCTCCCTCTTTCTCCTCTCTCTTATCTCCTCTCTCATCTCCCTCTTTCTCCTCTCTCTTATCTCCTCTCTCATCTCTCTCTTTCTCATCTCTCTCTCTCATCTCCTCTCTCATCTCTCTCTCTCCCTCCTCTCTCTCTCCCTCCTCTCTCTCATCTCCCTCTTTCTCCTCTCTCTTATCTCCTCTCTCATCTCCCTCTTTCTCCTCTCTCTTATCTCCTCTCTCATCTCTCTCTTTCTCATCTTTCTCTCTCATCTCCTCTCTCTCTCATCACTTACTGCCAAATTACAATTCTTATTAAATCAATTCACAGATTATAACCTTTATTTTATGGTAAATATTTAAATAAATATGTTTAATAAAAGTCATTCACTGTATTTGTATGGCATTTGCACTTAAAGGTGGGGTAGGTAGTTTGAAGTCAACAAGGCCTCCGATTGGTCATTTTTTTCAAACCCGCCCCTCCCTCCTGTCAATCATGATATAGTCCCTCCCTCCAAACATGACTGGTAGGTGTGGCGAGATAGCGACCCTGATTGGTCAATACATTCAGGCGCGGTGCATTCTTTGAGTCCAAAATACAGAGGCAGCGGTAAACATGGAGATCCAAGTTTATTCTCAGAGCACTTCTGTTACTGATAGCTGAAAGGATATTATGCAAATTTTACCAAATAAAGCCAAAAACAAACTACCTATCCCACCTTTAATATAGAAAAAAATAAAAAATCTGTAAAATAATACAGTACTTTTCTGTGAAATAGTATGCTACGGTCAGGGAAAAGGTACCACACACATGGCTCACTGCTACGGTCAGGGAAAAGGTACCCAGACATGGCTCTCTGCTACGGTCAGGGAAAAGGTACCACACACATGGCTCACTGCTACGGTCAGGGAAAAGGTACCCAGACATGGCTCTCTGCTACGGTCAGGGAAAAGGTACCCAGACATGGCTCTCTGCTACGGTCAGGGAAAAGGTACCCAGACATGGCTCTCTGCTACGGTCAGGGAAAAGGTACCCAGACATGGCTCTCTATGCTACGGTCAGGGAAAAGGTACCACACACATGTCTCTATGCTACGGTCAGGGAAAAGGTACCACACACATGGCTCTCTGCTACGGTCAGGGAAAAGGTACCACACACATGTCTCTCTCTGCTACGGTCAGGGAAAAGGTACCACACACATGTCTCTCTCTGCTACGGTCAGGGAAAAGGTACCACACACATGGCTCACTGCTACGGTCAGGGAAAAGGTACCCAGACATGGCTCACTGCTACGGTCAGGGAAAAGGTACCACACACATGGCTCACTGCTACGGTCAGGGAAAAGGTACCCAGACATGTCTCTCTGCTACGGTCAGGGAAAAGGTACCCAGACATGGCTCTCTATGCTACGGTCAGGGAAAAGGAACCACACACATGTCGAGCACGGAGACACTCAGGAAGAGCTTCTTTCCGCTGAAGGACTCTGATTCCTGAAGGACTCTATCTAACGTATAGTATATACCACTATACCCAGAGGATCAGGATATCTGGTGTACATAGCATAACCACTTACAGTACAATACAGAAAACAATACCCCCCCCGGGTTATTTATTATTTATTTATATCCGGGTATAGCATGTACATCATTCATCCACACCGGTATCCATCCCATCTTACCTTTATCTTACACTATAGAAATTGTACTTATTATGTGAATAGTAAATGTGTAACTGTAACTCAATCTGTATTGAGTCAGCAGCAACATTTCACTGTTACTGTAGACCATATATTACACGTGACAAATACATTGAATCTTTATCACAGTAGAGGAGTGACCCAGGGCTGCAGTCCAAGCCCCACCCTGTTTATCACAGTAGAGGAGTGACCCAGGGCTGCAGTCCAAGCCCCACCCTGTTTATCACAGTGGAGGAGTGACCCAGGGCTGCAGTCCAAGCCCCACCCTGTTTATCACAGTGGAGGAGTGACCCAGGGCTGCAGTCCAAGCCCCACCCTGTTTATCACAGTAGAGGAGTGACCCAGGGCTGCAGTCCAAGCCCCACCCTGTTTATCACAGTAGAGGAGTGACCCAGGGCTGCAGTCCAAGCCCCACCCTGTTTATCACAGTGGAGGAGTGACCCAGGGCTGCAGTCCAAGCCCCACCCTGTTTATCACAGTGGAGGAGTGACCCAGGGCTGCAGTCCAAGCCCCACCCTGTTTATCACAGTAGAGGAGTGACCCAGGGCTGCAGTCCAAGCCCCACCCTGTTTATCACAGTGGAGGAGTGACCCAGGGCTGCAGTCCAAGCCCCACCCTGTTTATCACAGTGGAGGAGTGACCTAGCCTGGTATGACCATCCCGATCTAGCGAGCTCACTGCTTCGCTCCGCGATATCGGTCTGGCCTTCGCCCCACAGGCAAACACCTTCAGCCAATCACCCTTCAGCAAACCTTTGCCAAATCCAGTCAGAAGAACGGCAAAAACATATTTTCCACCGAGAAACTCCGTTAGTGCATACTCTTGTTCTTGTTTGAGTGTTGTGATTAAGTCTATTTCTGCAATAACCACTTATACTGTAGCTGTGTTGATTCTTCTAACGTTAACGTTACCTATCGTTGCTTCGGGAGCCGCCATGTTTGTTTAGCGAGCGGCAGGGACACGAACCAATCAGGGGCTGCTTTCCACTGTGGTACGGAACAAATTAATCACTGGAACAGTCATATAACAAAATCACTGGAACAGTCAGATATCCCTGGTGTCACCCTCTTTGACAGAAATTAAATGTCCACTGAGGAGGCCCATCAGCAACTGGATCATCTGCAAAACTTCTATCAGTGAATCTGAAAAAGACTAGAATTCTGATCTTCCATTAACGACCCAGGTGTCAGGGAAACCCAGATAGGCTCTTCATGGGCCCCACTGACACAGAACACACAGTTACACACACACAGAACACACACACACAGAACACACACAGTTACACACACACAGAACACACACAGTTACACACACAGAACACACACACAGAACACACACAGTTACACACACACAGAACACACACAGTTACACACACAGAACACACACACAGAACACACACAGTTACACACACACAGAACACACACACATAACACACACAGAACACAAACACAGAACACACACAGAACACACAGTTACACACACACAGAACACACACACAGTTCACACACACAGAACACACACACAGAACACACACACAGAACACACACAGAACACACAGTTACACACACACAGAACACACACAGAACACACAGTTACACACACACAGAACACACACACAGAACACACACACAGAACACACACAGTTACACACACACAGTTACACACACACAGAACACACACACAGAACACACACAGAAACACATATTTGAGACTAAAAATGACAGGATATTTCAATCTGGCTGTTGTCACAAACCAAGCCGTGTATGGCCGCGACAAAGGAGGGGGACGCACACCAAACCAAGGATTAACAATAAGATTTAATTAAACTAAGCTCAAACAAGACATAAAGTACATAAATCAAACATGGGATGTGCGGTCAGTTATCAGTGGTGTAAGTGAGTGCATGAGTGAGTGAAGGGTGTATGAATGCAGTGTTGAGTAGTGCGAAACCAAGTTCAAACTATAAAGCAAAGCACTCGGTGTCCCCGGGAGGAGTAGCAAGCACCAGCAACTGAGCTCCCAGCTCTTCTTGTAGAGCCCTGACACACCGGGCCCAGGTGTGCCAGGTTAGCTGCTGATGACGGCCACGCCCACCTCAGGAACCTGCTAGGACAAACACTGAACAAGACTGTGAACACACACACACAGACAGGCAAATGGGGTAGGCGGGGCCGTCACACCTCCCCCCATAAGACAGGGACTCTACAAGACCACTGTCACCAGAGCAACCCAAGCGCAAAACGAAAGAAAACGAACAAAAAACAAACACAGCTAGCCCAACACAGGAGCCCGTGACAATGCGTCTGCCACCACATTGTCACGGCCCCTGATGTGGCGAATGTCCAAATCATGGGACTGCAAAAATAGACACCACCTCACCAGCCGCTGGTTCGGGCACCGCAAGGAGTGGATGAAGGTCAGGGGGTTATGGTCCGTATAGACCACAACCGGAGTCATCCCCGACTCTACATAAACCGCAAAATACTGCAGGGCCCAGAATAACGCCAGTGCCTCCTTTTCGATCACCGAATAATTTAACTGCGGGCGATTAAACTTTCGGGAAAAGAAACAAACCGGCCTGGAAACCTCGGTGACATCGGCCTGCATCAGCACAGCCCCTGCCCCCACATGACTCGCGTCCACCTGCAAGACAAAAGGTCGATCAAAACGAGTGGCAGCCAAAACAGGAGCAGAACATAGCAGAGACTTTACGTTGCAGAAGGCCTCCTGGCACTCAGTTGACCAGACAAACTTGGCCTCGGCCCTTAACAAGCTGGTCAGAGGCGCCACCACAGTGGAGAAGTTTCTGCAAAAACAACGGTAGTACCCCACCATCCCAAGGAACCTCACAAGTTCCTTTTTAGTGGCAGGCTGCGGGAACCGTTCCACTGCCTCCACTTTGGCCTGTACCGGGGCCACCTGCCCCTGACCCACCACCTTGCCCAGGTAGGTTAGAGTAGCACAAGCAAACTCACATTTGGCAAGATTTACCGTAAGCCGGGCAGCAGCCAACCGGTCAAACAAAGCTCTAACCCGCTCCATGTGCGTAGCCCAGGTGTCACTGCAAACAACAAGGTCATCTAGATAAACCGCACAGCCGACCAACCCCTCCACCACACGGTTCATCAGCCGCTGGAAGGTGGCAGGTGCGTTCCGCAGTCCAAACGGCATAACGGTGTAAGAGTACAGCCCAGATGGTGTAATAAATGCTGACACTTCCTGTGCACGTCTGGACAGAGGGACCTGCCAGTAGCCCTTCAGGAGATCGAACTCGCTGACATACTTCGCAGCCCCCACCAGGTCAATGCAGTCCTCCATACGAGGCAGCGGGAAAGAGTCGGGCTTAGTCACCTTGTTGACCCGCCGGAAATCGGAGCAAAACCTCAGGGACCTGTCACTTTTAGGCACCAAGAGACAAGGAGATGCCCAACTAGATGCGGATGGCACAGCAAGGGAGTTATCTACCATATATCTAACCTCAGCATCTAAACACTGCCGTTTCACCGGAGAAACCCTATAGAAATGCTGACGGATAGGCTGTGCATCCCTAACGTCAATGTCGTTCACAATCCAGTCAGTACAAGAAGGCACATCACCAAATAAGCTTGGATACTGAAGAATGAGCACCTCAAATTCCACCGCCTGCCCCTCAGTCAAATGGCTAAGCAGCCCCCTCAGGCGCTTGAGGGCTGCTGAATTATTCAGCCTACCAGACAACAACCCCCCATCAGGCTCAATAACAGCCTCGTCCGTATCCTCCCCCGACACCACCCCCGCCATACCAGCCCCCAAGGCAGGGCTCACCACTGGCGACCCCTGCTGGTCAGTGCCGGGTGCTGCACTATAGTAGGGCTTAAGCAAGTTCACATGGAACAGCTTCACCGACTTTCTACGCCCAGGGGTGTCGATCAAATAGTTCCGGTCTGAAACACGTTTGACCACAGTATACGGACCACCAAACTTAGCCTGGAAGGGCGAACTCACCAAAGGACAGAGAGCCAGAACCTGATCTCCTACACTGAACTCCCGTAACTCAGCCTGGCGGTCGTACACTCTTTTCATCCGTACCTGTGATTCAGCCAGCTTTTGCTTCGCCAACTCCCCTGCAACATACAGCCGATGCCTGAACCCATTCACGTAGTCAATCAAGTTGGAGGGCGGACTCGTCTCTTTCCACCCATCACTAAACACAGCCAACGGGCCGCAGACAGTGTGACCAAACACCAGGTCATTCGGGCTAAACCCAGTGCTTTCCTGTATCACCTCCCGCGCCGCCAAGAGCAACCACGGAAGCCCCTCCTCCCAGTCCCCACTCATCTCAGTACAGTACGCCCGCAGAAGGGACTTCAGCGTCTGGTGAAATCCTTCCAAAGCCCCTTGGCTCTGAGCATGGTAGGCTGACGACTGGTTATGCCTACTGCCGAGGAACCTCAACACTTGTCCCATCAAATGGGAGGTAAAATTGGATCCCTGGTCGCTCTGGATGACTCTGGGAATGCCAAACACAGATATAAACTGCGTCAGGGCCTTGACCACTGACCGAGCTGTAATTGTACGCAACGGAAACGCTGCCGGGTACCTGGTGCGCTGGCACATGACCGTAAGCAGGTACTGACAGCCCGACTTCGCACGGGGCAGCGGCCCCACACAGTCAATTAGTAAATAGCCAAATGGCTCATCAATCGCTGGTATTGGTTGCAACGGAGCCAATTTCATAGCCTGGTTGGGCTTACCAGTCAATTGACACGTATGACAGTTCCTAATGTGCAGGGAAACATCTCGTTTCAGACGTGGCCAAAAGCAATGACGTAGAATCCTGTCGTATGTTTTCCTGACACCCAAGTGCCCCGCCCCATCATGAGCAAGCGTTAACACCTCCCCACGCAGCTTAGATGGAACGACAACCTGACAAATAGGATCTCCCACAAAACCCTCTCCATGAGGTATCCACTTTCTCACCAGGAGGTCGTTCTGAATGAGGAAACCACTGGCAGCACTGTTCACCTCGTCAGCCGACGGCACCAACCCAAACATCACCTGCATAGAGGGATCAGCTCTCTGCTCACACCGCAGCTCATCGTGAGGTATAGACAAAGGTATGTCAGGTAAGCATGGCGCAGTCTTATCCACCTTACCACCAGTCTCAGCCCGAGCCATCGCACGCGTTACCACGCATGCTGGAAAAACGTCAGGACCCTGCTCAGCGCAGTCATCAGGCCGTTCCGACGGTAACGGCGACGGAGTGACGACTGGAGGAGGGGAAACACCAGCCCAAACACGACTGCCAGCCAAGTCATTTCCCAAAATTAAATCTACCCCCTCCACCGGTAACGCTGGTCTCACCCCAACAGACACCTCCCCGTTCCACAAGTCACACTCTAGCCTCAGCCCATGTACTGGGACAGGCAACACCTCTAATCCCATCCCTCGCATAAGTATCCTATCCCCACGGTCAGACTCCTCAGAAAATGGCAAAACAGAGTCCAGTACATAGGAGTTAGCAGCCCCTGTATCCCTCAAAATCCTAACGGGCACTTTAATGTCACTACCCACCCGAGACACAAACCCACTGGTGATAAATGGCCGGTATGAATCACTGGGCCTGCCTATCCCACCAGCCTGCACCCGCCAACTGTTCCCCTCCCCCACCACAGGAGTAGAAACGGTGGCAGCCAGGGCAGTAGGGTACACCCCAGAACGCTGCAACCTTGACCTAAGCACTGGGCAATCAGACTTCCAATGGCCCACATCATGGCAATAGTGGCATACATTATCACCACTCTTTGGCGGTCCCCGGGACCCCTTACCCGAAAACCCCCCAAAACCAACAGATGCCTTGTCGCCCCACTCCTGACGCACGGGCTCTTTCACATGCCCGCCAGGCCGCTTCTTATGAATGAGCACATACTCATCGGCCAACCCCGCGGCCACAGTAACGGACGTAACCTGACGTTCTGCCAAATAAGCAGCAACCCCAGTGGGCAGGGAGTTTTTAAACTGTTCCAGGACTATCAGGCCACACAAACTCTCAAAATCATCCACGCCTGAGGACACACCAGCGCTCAAAATGACTAGAGAGCTCCCTTGCGAATTCCATATGCGATTGAGAAGCCCCCTTCTCCCAGGACCGAAAGCGCTGGCGATAAGCCTCAGGGACTCAAACGCTCTGAGAATAGCAGCCTTAACAGCCTCGTATGTAATATCGTCACCGTGCAAAGATACATACGCCTCCTGCGCCTTCCCAGTCAACACCGACTGCAGCAGCAATATCCGCTCCGCATCGGACCAGCATCGCGTCACCGCAACCCGCTCAAACATAGCAAAAAACACATCCGGGTCAAGTTCATTAAATTTAGGCACAAGACGCAAGTTACTGACCAGATCAGACGACCTAACTGAACGCTCCTCCCCCCCCAAGAACTCCCCGGAGAGCCTACCGTCCCTGACCAAGCTCAATCTATCAGACTGCAGATCCAATTTAGCCTCTTCCGTCCCCTGACGCAGCCGCTCAACAGCCAACCTCTGATCCAACTCCAGCTGTAGTTTGTGCTTATCATGAGCCAACTGGAGCAACAGCAACTCCTTCTGCTGCTCAAAGGACAGAGCGCTAACATCAAACGGACCTCTCCTGATCAACGGCGGAGAAACAGACCGCCCAGGGGCCTCCAATATAGCACCCAGCACCCCCTGCTCCACCAGCCGGAGAATGATGCGCGCCTTCACGGACCCCTTCCGCTTATCGGCCAGACCACTCAGATCCACCTCATACCGATCAGCAATCCTAAATAACTGGTCAAGCGTACAACCCTCCAAAAGGCTCTCACTCGGAGCAGCCACAAACGCATCAACCGCCGCCATCACGGACCAGCTGAACAAACCAACCAAGGAGAAAAATAAACTATAGCAGAACCACAAGTGCCGCAAAGGCAGGCCAATCTGGTGCGTACCAACGAAAGTGGAAAGTCCCCACTACCTAGACTGCCTGCCACAGACCAAGCTAACCCCCCTAGCCCCTAGTCTTCGTGTGGATTAGCGGCGGGCTCTTTAAACACAAACCCAATAGCCTGGCCAAGCCCCCAGCAAGCTGGTTACCCACCTAACAGCTATGGAAGTGTCCCCGAGACAACTGCTACCAACCGCACACCACACAAAAATAAGAAACTAAAACAACAAACCAACGTGACCAACAGGACACGTTGCTACACCTACCAGGGGAAATCCCACTAACAGGCCAGGCCACACACCAGAACGCCACCATGCAATCACCACCAATCAGCCCCACCCGGACCACAGAACCAAAAAAACAATTAATCAATCAACGAAACAAAATGACCAAAGAAACCAAAGCAACTAAAGCAACCAAAAGCAAAAGCATCCACAGCAACCAACAGCATCCCCCCCAAACACAGGGCGAGCCAAACACAAAAGCAGACCAAACAAAAGACAACCAAACCCTAACAAGGGAACCAAACGGGCCAAATCAGCCCCACAAACAAAAAAGCGGACGAGCCCCCATTTGTCACAAACCAAGCCGTGTATGGCCGCGACAAAGGAGGGGGACGCACACCAAACTAAGGATTAACAATAAGATTTAAATAAACTAAGCTCAAACAAGACATAAAGTACATAAATCAAACATGGGATGTGCGGTCAGTTATCAGTGGTGTAAGTGAGTGCATGAGTGAGTGAAGGGTGTATGAATGCAGTGTTGAGTAGTGCGAAACCAAGTTCAAACTATAAAGCAAAGCAAAGCACTCGGTGTCCCCGGGAGGAGTAGCGAGCACCAGCAACTGAGCTCCCAGCTCTTCTTGTAGAGCCCTGACACACCGGGCCCAGGTGTGCCAGGTTAGCTGCTGATGACGGCCACGCCCACCTCAGGAACCTGCTAGGACAAACACTGAACAAGACTGTGAACACACACACACAGACAGGCAAATGGGGTAGGCGGGGCCGTCACACTGTTAATGATCTCAGAGATAAGGAAAAAAGAGCTTTCTATGCTCTAAAAAATATTCTAACCTATTAGAATCTGGTTCAAAATAT
>NW_028176563.1:186700-196700 GCF_949987555.1 Borostomias antarcticus | reverse complement strand
CTCTCCTCTTCTTTCACTATCTCTTTCTCTCCCTTCTCTCTCTCTCTCTCTCTCTCTAATTTTCTCTCTCATTCTCTCTCTTTCTCTCACTCTCAGTGCCTTCACCATCTCTAAACTTCCCTGATCACTCTCTCTCCCTATGTGTGTGTGTGTGTGTGTGTGTAGGTGGTCCAGCTGCTTCTCAGTAGTAATATGTGTGCCGCCATGTTGGAACCGAAGCCCTCAGATCCTAACGGTGTCTCGCCTCTTCACCTTGCTGCCAAGAACGGACACATCGATGTGATCCGGTCAGAACCAGTCCTCACCAGATCTCTACCACAACCTTACCATAAACTAGCATCACCAGGGGAGGGGGGCTAGGTTGCTAGCTCGCTAGTTAGCATCACCAGGGGAGGGGGGGGTAGGTTGCTAGCTCGCTAGTTAGCATCACCAGGGGAGGGGGGGTAGGTTGCTAGCTCGCTAGTTAGCATCACCAGGGGAGGGGGGGGGTAGGTTGCTAGCTCGCTAGTTAGCATCACCAGGGGAGGGGGGCTAGGTTGCTAGCTCGCTAGTTAGCATCACCAGGGGAGGGGGGGCTAGGTTGCTAGCTCGCTAGTTAGCATCACCAGGGGAGGGGGGGGTAGGTTGCTAGCTCGCTAGTTAGCATCACCAGGGGAGGGGAGGCTAGGTTGCTAGCTCGCTAGTTAGCATCACCAGGGGAGGGGGGGCTAGGTTGCTAGCTCGCTAGTTAGCATCCCCATCTGAGTTGCTGTAGCCACATGCAAGTGTAATTAATAAGTAAATCCCCAGAAATTACACTCAGGTGAACTTCACTACAACCATACAATAACTGAACTACAACCTTTTACCATAACTGAAGTACAACCTTACCATAACTGAAGTACAACCTTACCATAACTGAACTACAACCTTACCATAACTGAAGTACAACCTTACCATAACTGAACTACAACCTTACCATAACTGAAGTACAACCTTACCATAACTGAAGTACAACCTTACCATAACTGAACTACAACCTTACCATAACTGAACTACAACCTTACCATAACTGAACTACAACCATACCATAACCCTAAATCTAACCACAACCTTAGGACAACATAAAGGTTACACCTAACCGTATGTATATACGTGTGTGTGTGTGTGTGTGTGTGTGTGTATGTGTGTGTGTGTGTGTGTGTGTGTGTGTGTGTGTGTGTGTATTGGTGTGTGTGTTTCAGGCTGCTGATTCAGGCTGGTATAGACATTAACAGGCAGTCAGAGTCTGGTACAGCGCTGCACCAGGCTGCCCTCTGTGGGAAGACTGAGGTAGTCCGCCTGCTTCTGGATGTAAGTCACCACACACACACACACCAATACACGCACACACACACACACACACACACCACACACACATTTGAAATTTCATTTCAAACCTTTCACCTTTCATTTCAAAGCCTTTAAACTTTAGACTGGAGTCTATCATAATCAATAGTCATGGCTCTTTACACAAGGGTAGTGAGCTAGAGGATTTGTTGTTAGTTTTGGTTCACTGCACCCCAGAACTTATCTGGGTTTGAATAAGAGTTAGAGACTAAATGCAAGAAGTAATCAGATGTAGCTTTCCTTACAGCTGTTGTACATTTATTTCTGAGTTGTCTAAAAGAAAGCCAATCTTGGGCATCCCTCGTGCGTCTGGCACAGGACCAGGCACAATTCCTATCATTAATCAAGTTAGACAGCTCACTAGAGAACCATGGAGCAACTCTATCTTTAATCTTTGTCCGCTTAAAAGGGCCATGTTTATCTACAAAGTAATTTAATGTTTTTACAAAACACAGTCAATGATGTCATCTAAAGGATTGGGCGTTGAAAGATCTAAGATTTCTCCTCAAGACAACGCAAGGCCTTGTTTTCACCAGCTTTGTATATCTGACGCCAGGGACAGTGGGATAATGGGACAGTGAGACAGTGGGACAGTGGGGTAGTGGGATAGTGGTACAGTGGGATAATGGGACCGTGGGACAGTGGGACAGTGGGGTAGTGGGATAGTGGGACAGTGGGATAGTGGGACAGTGGGACAGTGGGGTAGTGGGATAGTGGGACAGTGGGATAGTGGGACAGTGGGATAGTGGGACAGTGGGACAGTGGGACAGTGGGACCATGGGATAGTGGGACCGTGGGACAGTGGGGTAGTGGGATAGTGGGACAGTGGGATAGTGGGACAGTGGGATAGTGGGACAGTGGGACAGTGGGGTAGTGGGATAGTGGGACAGTGGGACAGTGGGACCGTGGGACAGTGGGATAGTGGGATAGTGGGACAGTGGGATAGTGGGATAGTGGGACAGTGGGATAGTGGGACCGTGGGATAGTGGGGCCGTGGGACAGTGGGACAGTGGGACCGTGGGACCGTGGGATAGTGGGACAGTGGGATAGTGGGATAGTGGGACAGTGGGATAGTGGGATAGTGGGACAGTGGGACAGTGGGATAATGGGACTGTGGGACAGTGGGACAGTGGGATAGTGGGACAGTGGGATAGTGGGACAGTGGGATAGTGGGATAGTGGGATAGTGGGATAATGGGACAGTGGGATAATGGGACTGTGGGACAGTGGGATAGTGGGACAGTGGGATAGTGGGACAGTGGGATAGTGGGATAGTGGGACCGTGGGACCGTGGGATAGTGGGATAGTGGGACAGTGGGACAGTGGGATAATGGGACAGTGGGACAGTGGGATAGTGGGATAGTGGGACAGTGGGATAGTGGGATAGTGGGACAGTGGGACAGTGGGATAGTGGGATAGTGGGATAATGGGACAGTGGGATAGTGGGACCGTGGGACAGTGGGACAGTGGGATAGTGGGACAGTGGGATAGTGGGACAGTGGGATAGTGGGACAGTGGGACAGTGGGACTGTGGGATAGTGGGATAGTGGGACAGTGGGATAGTGGGACAGTGGGATAGTGGGATAGTGGGACCGTGGGACAGTGGGACAGTGGGATAGTGGGACAGTGGGATAGTGGGACAGTGGGATAGTGGGACCGTGGGATAGTGGGACAGTGGGATAGTGGGATAGTGGGATAGTGGGACTGTGGGATAGTGGGACAGTGGGATAGTGGGACTGTGGGATAGTGGGACCGTGGGACAGTGGGACAGTGGGATAGTGGGATAGTGGGACAGTGGGACAGTGGGATAGTGGGACAGTGGGATAGTGGGACAGTGGGATAGTGGGACCGTGGGACAGTGGGACAGTGGGACAGTGGGATAGTGGGACAGTGGGATAGTGGGACAGTGGGATAGTGGGACCGTGGGACAGTGGGACAGTGGGATAGTGGGACAGTGGGATAGTGGGACAGTGGGATAGTGGGATAGTGGGACAGTGGGGTAGTGGGACAGTGGGATAGTGGGACAGTGGGATAGTGGGATAGTGGGACAGTGGGACAGTGGGATAGTGGGACAGTGGGATAGTGGGACAGTGGGGTAGTGGGACAGTGGGGTAGTGGGACAGTGGGATAGTGGGACAGTGGGACAGTGGGATAGTGGGACAGTGGGATAGTGGGACAGTGGGATAGTGGGATAGTGGGACAGTGGGATAGTGGGACAGTGGGATAGTGGGACAGTGGGGTAGTGGGACAGTGGGACAGTGGGATAGTGGGACAGTGGGATAGTGGGACTGTGGGATAGTGGGACAGTGGGATAGTGGGACAGTGGGACAGTGGGACAGTGGGATAGTGGGACAGTGGGATAGTGGGATAGTGGGACAGTGGGATAGTGGGATAGTGGGACAGTGGGACAGTGGGATAGTGGGACAGTGGGATAGTGGGACAGTGGGATAGTGGGACAGTGGGATAGTGGGACAGTGGGATAGTGGGACAGTGGGACAGTGGGACCGTGGGACAGTGGGATAGTGGGACAGTGGGGTAGTGGGACAGTGGGATAGTGGGACAGTGGGACAGTGGGATAGTGGGATAGTGGGACAGTGGGATAGTGGGATAGTGGGACTGTGGGACAGTGGGACAGTGGGATAGTGGGACAGTGGGATAGTGGGATAGTGGGATAGTGGGATAGTGGGACAGTGGGATAGTGGGACAGTGGGATAGTGGGACAGTGGGATAGTGGGACAGTGGGACCGTGGGACAGTGGGATAGTGGGACAGTGGGGTAGTGGGACAGTGGGATAGTGGGACAGTGGGACAGTGGGATAGTGGGATAGTGGGATAGTGGGACAGTGGGATAGTGGGATAGTGGGATAGTGGGATAGTTTGATAGTGGGATAGTGGGACTGTGGGACAGTGGGACAGTGGGATAGTGGGACAGTGGGATAGTGGGATAGTTGGATAGTGGGACAGTGGGACAGTGGGACAGTGGGATAGTGGGACCGTTGGACAGTGGGGTAGTGGGATAGTGGGATAGTTGGATAGTGGGATAGTGGGGTAGTGGGATAGTGGGACAGTGGTCACTTATATATATATATAAGGGTAGATTTAATCAATAGGGGACCATGTAGGACGGGGGGTGAAGAGAACGGAGCCGGGACGCTGAAGAGGGCGGCTGGGGGGCGCAGGAAGGGGCTCAGCAGGATCCAGGGCCGGAGGGGGGATAGGGTTAGGGTTAGGGTTGGGTTAGGGTTAGGGTTAGGGTTAGGGTTAGGGTTGGGTTAGGGTTACCCAGCTCACGCTTCCGGTCCTCTTGTGCCCAGGTGAGGGTCCTCAGTCCTCAGGCCCACGGAGGTGTTCAGGTGGAGAGGCAGAGGGGGGGAGACTACAGGAAGACTTCCTCCCTCCATTCCTGTCCTTGCGCCGGATCACAGTCCATGGATTCAGTGGCTTAGTGGTGGAGCATGACAGCTGAACATTAAAATACTTGATGAATTAAAATAAGAAGATTAAAAACCACCAATATGAAAAAAACCGATCGCAAATAGATGGTGTACAACTAATCTAAAACAGCAAACGTTGACAGAGCTTTTCAGCAGCAAAGAAATCTCCCGCTACAGACCAATACACACACACACACACATACACACACATACACACACATATATACACACACCAATGCACACCAATACACATGCTTACTCACACACAGTTACCCCCCAATGTCCTCTTTTTATCTGAATTTGTTACTGTCCCCCCCCGTACTCCCCTGGTATCCTCTGTTCTCCCCTGTCCCCCCCGTCCTCCCCTGTCCCCCCCGTCCCCCCCTGTCCCCCCCGTCCACCCCTGTCCCCCCCGTCCCTCCCATCCTCCCCTGTCCCCCCCGTCCACCCCTGTCCCCCCGTCCCTCCATGTCTCCCTCCGTTCCTCCCCTGTACCCCCCGTCCTCCACTGTCCTCCCTGTCCCCCCTGTCCCCTCCGTCCTCCGTTGTCCCCCTCCTGTCCTCCCCTGTCCCCTCTGTCCTCCCCTGTCCCCTCTGTCCTCCCCATCCTCCACTGTCCTCCCCATCCTCCACTGTCCTCCCCTGTCCCCTCTGTCCTCCCCTGTCCTCGTCCTATGTCCCCCCTGTCCCCTCCGTCCTCCGTTGTCCCCCTCCTGTCCTCCCCTGTCCCCTCTGTCCTCCCCTGTCCCCTCTGTCCTCCCCTGTCCCCTCTGTCCTCCCCTTTCCCCTCTGTCCTCCCCTTTCCCCTCTGTCCTCCCCTTTCCCTTCTGTCCTCCCCTTTCCCTTCTGTCCTCCCCATCCTCCACTGTCCTCCCATGTCTCCCCCGGTCCCCACATGTATCCTCCTGTACCCCCCTGTCCCCCCTTGTCCCCCCTGTCTCCCCTGTCCCCCATGTCTCACCTGTCTCCCCTGCAGAGTGGGATCAGTGCAGGGGTGAGGAACACTCTGTGTCAGACGGCTCTGGACATCGTTAACCAGTTCACCACCACACAGGCCAGCAGAGAGATCAAACAGCTACTGAGAGGTGGGGGAGGTGGGGGAGGAGGGTGGGAGGTGGGGGAGGATGGTGGGAGGTGGGGGAGGATGGTGGGAGGTGGGGGAGGATGGTGGGAGGTGGGGGAGGATGGTGGGAGAGGGGGAGGATGGTGGGAGATGGGGGAGGATGGTGGGAGGTGGGGGAGGATGGTGGGAGGTGGGGGAGGATGGTGGGAGAGGGGGGAGGATAGTGGGAGAGGGGGAGGATGGTGGGAGGTGGGGGAGGATGGTGGGAGGTGGGGGAGGATGGTGGGAGGTGGGGGAGGATGGTGGGATTGTGGGGAAGGAGGGTGGGAGGTGGGGGAGGATGGTGGGAGGTGGGGGAGGATGGTGGGAGGTGGGGGAGGATGGTGGGAGGTGGGGGAGGATGGTGGGAGAGGGGGAGGATGGTGGGAGAGGGGGAGGATGGTGGGAGGTGGGGGAGGATGGTGGGAGAGGGGGAGGATGGTGGGAGGTGGGGGAGGATGGTGGGAGAGGGGGAGGATGGTGGGAGGTGGGGGAGGATGGTGGGAGGTGGGGGAGGATGGTGGGAGAGGGGGAGGATGGTGGGAGGTGGGGGAGGATGGTGGGAGAGGGGGAGGATGGTGGGAGGTGGGGGAGGATGGTGGGAGGTGGGGGAGGATAGTGGGAGGTGGGGGAGGATGGTGGGAGGTGGGGGAGGATGGTGGGATTGTGGGGAAGGAGGGTGGGAGGTGGGGGAGGATGGTGGGAGAGGGGGAGGATGGTGGGAGGTGGGGGAGGATGGTGGGAGGTGGGGGAGGATGGTGGGAGGTGGGGGAGGATGGTGGGAGGTGGGGGAGGAGGGTGGGAGGTGGGGGAGGATGGTGGGAGGTGGGGGAGGATGGTGGGAGGTGGGGGAGGATGGTGGGAGGTGGGGGAGGATGGTGGGAGAGGGGGAGGATGGTGGGAGGTGGGGGAGGATGGTGGGAGGTGGGGGAGGATGGTGGGAGGTGGGGGAGGATGGTGGGAGGTGGGGGAGGATGGTGGGAGAGGGGGGAGGATGGTGGGAGGTGGGGGAGGATGGTGGGAGGTGGGGGAGGATGGTGGGAGGTGGGGGAGGATGGTGGGAGAGGGGGAGGATGGTGGGAGGTGGGGGAGGATGGTGGGAGGTGGGGGAGGATGGTGGGAGAGGGGGAGGATGGTGGGAGAGGGGGAGGATGGTGGGAGGTGGGGGAGGATGGTGGGAGAGGGGGAGGATGGTGGGAGGTGGGGGAGGATGGTGGGAGGTGGGGGAGGATGGTGGGATTGTGGGGAAGGAGGGTGGGAGGTGGGGGAGGATGGTGGGAGGTGGGGGAGGAGGGTGGGAGGTGGGGGAGGATGGTGGGAGATGGGGGAGGATGGTGGGAGGTGGGGGAGGTGGGGGAGGATAGTGGGAGGTGGGGGAGGATAGTGGGAGATGGGGGAGGATAGTGGGAGATGGGGGAGGATGGTGGGAGGTGGGGGAGGATGGTGGGAGGTGGGGGAGGATGGTGGGATTGTGGGGAAGGAGGGTGGGAGGTGGGGGAGGATGGTGGGAGGTGGGGGAGGATGGTGGGAGAGGGGGGAGGATGGTGGGAGGTGGGGGAGGATGGTGGGAGAGGGGGAGGATGGTGGGAGGTGGGGGAGGATGGTGGGAGAGGGGGAGGATGGTGGGAGGTGGGGGAGGATGGTGGGAGGTGGGGGAGGATGGTGGGAGAGGGGGAGGATGGTGGGAGAGGGGGGAGGATGGTGGGAGGTGGGGGAGGATGGTGGGAGATGGGGGAGGATGGTGGGAGGTGGGGGAGGATGGTGGGAGAGGGGGAGGATGGTGGGAGGTGGGGGAGGGGGGGAAAGAGGACAAGGGGAGGAGGAGATGGGGGAAGGGGGGAAGCAGGTCTGTACTATTGTATAGTATAGTATTGTGTAGTATTGTATAGTATAGTATTGTGTAGTATTGTATAGTATAGTATTGTGTAGTATTGTATAGTATAGTATTGTGTAGTAGTGTATAGTATAGTATTGTGTAGTATTGTATAGTATAGTATCGTGTAGTATTGTATAGTATAGTATCGTGCAGTATTGTATAGTATAGTATTGTGCAGTATTGTATAGTATAGTATTGTGTAGTATTGTATAGTATAGTATTGTGTAGTATTGTATAGTATAGTATCGTGTAGTATTGTATAGTATAGTATTGTGCAGTATTGTATAGTATAGTATTGTGCAGTATTGTATAGTATAGTATTGTGTAGTAGTGTATAGTATAGTATTGTGTAGTATTGTATAATATAGTATTGTGTAGTATTGTGTAGTATTGTATAGTATAGTTTTGTGTAGTATTGTATAGTATAGTATTGTGTAGTATTGTATAGTATAGTATTGTGTAGTATTGTATAGTATTGTGTAGTAGTGTATAGTATAGTATTGTGTAGTATTGTGTAGTAGTGTATAGTATAGTATTGTGTAGTATTGTATAGTATCGTGTAGTATTGTATAGTATAGTATTGTGTAGTATTGTATAGTATAGTATTGTGTAGTATTGTATAGTATAGTATTGTGTAGTAGTGTATAGTATAGTATTGTGTAGAATTGTATAGTATAGTATTGTGTAGTATTGTATAGTATAGTATTGTGTAGTATTGTATAGTATAGTTTTGTGTAGTATTGTATAGTATAGTATCGTGTAGTATTGTATAGTATAGTATTGTGTAGTATTGTATAGTATAGTATTGTGTAGTATTGTATAGTATAGTATTGTGTAGTATTTTATAGTATAGTTTTGTGTAGTAGTGTATAGTATAGTATTGTGTAGTATTGTATAGTATAGTATTGTGTAGTAGTGTATAGTATAGTATTGTGTAGTAGTGTATAGTATAGTATTGTGTAGTATTGTATAGTATAGTATTGTGTAGTAGTGTATAGTATAGTATTGTGTAGTATTGTATAGTATTGTATTGTGTAGTATTGTATAGTATAGTATCATGTAGTATTGTATAGTATAGTATTGTGTAGTATTGTATAGTATAGTATTGTGTAGTAGTGTATAGTATAGTATCGTGTAGTATTGTATAGTATAGTATCGTGTAGTATTGTATAGTATAGTATCGTGTAGTATTGTATAGTATAGTATCGTGTAGTATTGTATAGTATAGTATTGTGTAGTAGTGTATAGTATAGTATCGTGTAGTAGTGTATAGTATAGTATCGTGTAGTATTGTATAGTATAGTATCGTGTAGTATTGTATAGTATAGTATTGTGTAGTATTGTATAGTATTGTGTAGTATTGTATTGTATAGTATTGTGTAGTATTGTATAGTATAGTATTGTGTAGTATTGTATAGTATTGTGTAGTATTGTATAGTATAGTATTGTGTAGTAGTGTATAGTATAGTATTGTGTAGTAGTGTATAGTATAGTATCGTGTAGTATTGTATAGTATAGTATCGTGTAGTATTGTATAGTATAGTATTGTGTAGTATTGTATAGTATTGTGTAGTATTGTATTGTATAGTATTGTGTAGTATTGTATAGTATAGTATCGTGTAGTATTGTATAGTATAGTATTGTGTAGTAGTGTATAGTATAGTATCGTGTAGTAGTGTATAGTATAGTATCGTGTAGTATTGTATAGTATAGTATCGTGTAGTATTGTATAGTATAGTATTGTGTAGTATTGTATAGTATTGTGTAGTATTGTATTGTATAGTATTGTGTAGTATTGTATAGTATAGTATTGTGTAGTATTGTATAGTATTGTGTAGTATTGTATAGTATAGTATCGTGTAGTATTCCATGGTGTTCTGTGCTGCTTCTCTGTGAACCCTGATCTGTTGTTTTATTGCAGACGCCTCAGCAGCCATGCAGGTGCGAGCGTTGAAGGATTATTGTAACAACTATGACCTGACCAGCCTCAACATCAAGACTGGAGACATCATCACGGTACACACACACACACACGCATGCGCACACACAAACACACACACACACACTCTCAGGTCTAACTCTGTGTGTGTGTGTGTGTGTGTGTGTGTGTGTGTTTGTTTGTATGTGTGTGTTTGGAAGGTTTTGGAGCAGCACCCTGATGGCCGATGGAAGGGTTGTATCCATGACAACCGGACAGGAAATGATCGTGTGGGCTACTTCCC
>NW_028176563.1:176700-179200 GCF_949987555.1 Borostomias antarcticus | reverse complement strand
GGGGTTCACTCCCCGGCTGAGTCGTACCAAAGTCTATTTATTAAAGGTACCCAACGCCTCCCTGCTTCATCGGGTCGTGCAGAGACGGGCCTCCCATCTTAGTCCCCAGTTATCCTGGTCCTCCATACACCTGGCCATCTCATTGGTCCTCCATACACCTGGCCATCTCATTGGTCCTCCATACACCTGGCCATCTCATTGGTCCTCCATACACCTGGCCATCTCATTGGTCCTCCATACACCTGGCCATCTCATTGGTCCTCCATACACCTGGCCATCTCATTGGTGGTCAACGGAGTGTCGGACCTCGGTCGGAGCCTGTGCTGCGCTGTGACTGGCCAGTCTACGTTTCAGGGGCGTGGCTTAGCGAAGGGTGAATTAGGTCCACAAATGTTTTGGTAGGACGTCCTTGCGACTTGCGTCCGATCACAGGTATCTCCTCCTCTGCTTCTTCCACTGTCGGGTGGGTGCCTAGGAGGTTCCTGAAGTGAGATAACCCAGTGTTCACCCTCTCCACTTGGCTGCTGCCTGCGACTTGGCCTGCCTCTGCCCTCTTTCTTCCACTCATCTCATTAATGACCTTCCAGGCCTCCCCGTATCATCGCTCCCCTCGGGCCGCCTCCACCCTGCACAACTTTTCCGTCAGCTCTTCCTCCCTTATCTTATTGTCAGTATCAAAGAGCTGTTGCTTTGCCTCATTCATTGACAACTGGCTCCTCATAGTCTTCTCTTGGTCAAGACATCGGCGATCCTTCTCAACTCCTTCCCGTGCCGCTACAACCTCCGGATGCCTGGACCTTGGGGAAGCTCTGGTCCTCTCCACCTAGCCCTAACCCTAACCCTAACCTTGGGGAAGCTCTGGTCCTCTCCACCTAACCCTAACCTTGGGGAAGCTCTGGTCCTCTCCACCTAACCCTAACCCTAACCCTAACCTTGGGGAAGCTCTGGTCCTCTCCACCTAACCCTAACCCTAACCTTGGGGAAGCTCTGGTCCTCTCCACCTAGCCCTAACCCTAACCCTAACCTTGGGGAAGCTCTGGTCCTCTCCACCTAACCCTAACCCTAACCTTGGGGAAGCTCTGGTCCTCTCCACCTAACCCTAACCCTAACCTTGGGGAAGCTCTGGTCCTCTCCACCTAGCCCTAACCCTAACCCTAACCTTGAGGAAGCTCTGGTCCTCTCCACCTAACCCTAACCCTAACCTTGGGGAAGCTCTGGTCCTCTCCACCTAACCCTAACCCTAACCCTAACCTTGGGGAAGCTCTGGTCCTCTCCACCTAGCCCTAACCCTAACCCTAACCTTGGGGAAGCTCTGGTCCTCTCCACCTAACCCTAACCCTAACCTTGGGGAAGCTCTGGTCCTCTCCACCTAACCCTAACCCTAACCCTAACCTTGGGGAAGCTCTGGTCCTCTCCACCTAGCCCTAACCCTAACCCTAACCTTGGGGAAGCTCTGGTCCTCTCCACCTAGCCCTAACCCTAACCTTGGGGAAGCTCTGGTCCTCTCCACCTAGCCCTAACCCTAACCCTAACCTTGGGGAAGCTCTGGTCCTCTCCACCACTGGAACACACTCCCTGGTTGCCTCCACATGTGCTGCTACAAACCAACCGTACTTTGCATCAGGACCTTCCTCCACATCCAGCACTTGGAAGCCAGTTCTCACCTCCACTGTGTATCTGGCCTGGAGGTCTGGTCCTACTGAGTCTTCAGGTTTGGCTTGGGGACCCTCAAGGTGGTCCGAGGTCTGAGCCTGCAGTGTTGAACGTGCTGTAAGGTTCTGCATTTGTGAATGAGTTCCTCCACTTGTGCCTTACCAGTATGTAGTCTGGCTGTCTAAACATACACGAAGCCGGTCCTGGAAGGTGCATCTCTTTCCTCTTCTTTTGTGGAACAGGGTGTTAGCAGCCAGTAGCTCATGTTCTGTCAGAAGGGTCGCAAGAAGTTTGGTGTTTCGGTTTGTTGCATCGTGGTACGTGAAGTGTGCATCCTCCGGTCCGAGCTTCGCGTTGAAATCAGACTGGGCCCTTGCTTGGCACTCAGCATCAAGGGCTGGTTTTAGGGTTAGGGTTAGGGTTAGGGTTAGGGTTAGGGTTAGGGTTAGGGTTAGGGTTAGGGTCCCTGTGACATACTAGCATCATGTCCAGGGAGTGTAGGCTGAGATGTACTGAGATAAACTTTTTGAAGTTTTTTCAACTTCTACTTTTACTGTTATTTCTTATTTTATAATTAGTTTTATTATATACTAAATATTTTATTTATTCTATTTATATATTTTTTATTTTAACTCATTCTTTTTAACTTTATCATATTTCTATTTTTTATGCTCAGCACTTAGAGTTGCATTTGATGTACTTGATGTATGACTTGTTCTGTATAAATAGTTTGTTCAAGTGATTGTGTCCCCCAGGGTTAGGGTTAGGGTTGTGCTATATAAAAACGTTGATTGATTGATTGATTGATTGATTGATTGATTGATTGATTGATTGATTGATTGATTGA
>NW_028176563.1:154200-174200 GCF_949987555.1 Borostomias antarcticus | reverse complement strand
CCCCTCACCCCCCCTTCTGTCCCCCGGCCCCCCCAACGCCTCCCCCCCCCACAGCCCCGCCCCCTCCCCCGGCTCTGCCCCCCACCCTGTCAAACCGCCCCGAGCCTCCATCGCCGGGCTCTCCATCGACCTGCTGGCTCCCACAGAGGGGGGGGGGAGCGGAGAGGGAGGCCAGCCTGGAGGGGAGAAGGGGAAGGAGGAGAGGAGAGGAGAGGAGGAAAGGAGAGAGGGAGCGGAGGAGGAGGAGGAGGTGCAGCAGAGGCTGGAGGAGGCCAGCGCCACCCTGGCGACAGCTCTGCATGAACACAAGATACTCCAGGACTCACACAACAAGTGAGTACACACACACACACACACAAGATACGCCAGGACTCACACAACAAGTGAGTACACACACACACACACACACACACACACACGATACACCAGGAGGATACACACACACACACAAGATACGCCTGGAGGACACACACACACACACAAGATACGCCAGGACTCACACAACAAGTGAGTACACACACATACACACACACAAGATACTCCAGGACTCACACAACAAGTGAGTACACCCACACACACACACACACAATACACCAGGAGGACACACACACACACACAAGATACGCCAGGAGGACACACACACACACACAAGATACGCCAGGAGGACACACACAACAAGTGAGTACACACACACACACACAAGATACGCCAGGAGGACACACACAACAAGTGAGTACACACACGCACACGTGCGCACACCACACACACACACACACACACACACACAAGAACACACTTACCATAACACACACACCTTAATAGACACTCACTCACTCACTCACTCACTCACTCACTCACCATATCACACACACACATTCTGACCCTGTGTGACCCTCTCTCCTGTGTGACCTCTAACCCTAACCCTAACCCTCTCTCCTGTGTGACCCTCTCTCCTGTGTGACCCTCTCTCCTGTGTGACCTCTAACCCTAACCCTAACCCTCTCTCCTGTCTGTAGTTCCCTGGAGGAGAAGACATCGTTACCCGTCAACATTCTGGACGACATTGGCAGTATGTTTGACGACCTGGCCGACCAACTGGACGCCATGCTGGACTAGCGCCCCGCCCCTCCAGGAGTCAGCTCTGCCCCTGACTCCTCCTCCAGGAGTCTCAGCTCTGCCCCTGACTCCTCCTCCAGGAGTCTCAGCTCTGCCCCTGACTCCTCCTCCAGGAGTCACAGCTCTGCCCCTGACTCCTCCTCCAGGAGTCTCAGCTCTGCTCCCCACTAGACATAGGATTTATACATTAGACTACTAATAGATGGAGTACAACAGTATATATATATATATATATATATATACATATGACACTAGATACAGTAGACCACCATAGATGTAGTACTACAGGTTACATAGTACAAAGTACACAGTAGACCACTAAACGTGGAGTACAGGGAGACCACTGTATACTAGTATTACAGTAAATATAGCACACTATATACTAGTACTACAGTAAACATAGCACACTATATACTAGTACTACAGTAAACATAGCACACTATATACTAGTACTACAGTAAACATAGCACACTGTATACTAGTACTACAGTAAACATAGCACACTGTATACTAGTACTACAGTAAACATAGCACACTGTATACTAGTACTACAGTAAACATAGCACACTGTACACATACTAGACCAGATACTCTAGAGATGACATCATCCATCTGATTTGGAGGCCACACCCACACAACCTCTGACCTCTAGAGCACAGCCAATTACAGCAGAGTCCCGGCTGGGTGGACAGAAAAGCACAAGCATCTTCCTCGTCATCTTCCTGGAGATCGTACATCATCTGGAACACACACACACAGACACGCACACACACAGACACGCACACACACACACAGACACGCACACACACACACAGACACGCACACACACACACAGACACGCACACACACACACAGGACTTGCATAAAAAGTGTGTGCACAATTCTTCAGATCGCGTGTACGCCATATGTCCCATAGTCAGCGTTGTTGTTCACTGTTGTTGTTTATTGTCGTAGTTGTTGCAGTAGTGTGGGTGTGTGTTATTGTGTCATTGTTGATGTTGTTGTTGTTGCTGTTGATGTTGTTGTTATTGTTGTTGTGTACCGGGCCCCTGCAGCTGGTCTCTATGAGCCAGGACCCAGTGTTTCACTTTGATATGGTGACATGATATGATCTAATACACACAATACACAAGACTGATACACACAATACTACTAGGACTGACTGATATACACAATACTACTAGGACTGACTGCTGGACATATTCCTGCTCCTCAGACTGGTTGTTGGGTTAGGGTTGGGTTAGGGTTGGGTTAGGGTTAGGGTTAGGGTTAGGGTTAGGGTTAGGGTTGGGTTAGGGTTAGGGTTGGGTTAGGGTTAGGGTTAGGGTTGGGTTAGGGTTAGGGTTGGGTTAGGGTTAGGGTTAGGGTTAGGGTTGGGTTAGGGTTAGGGTTAGGGTTAGGGTTGTTGGATTGGCAGCAGGCAGGCTCAGTGGTAGAGATCCGGCTCCACAGTAGAGGCCTGTGTATCTGGGGGTACGTGAGGGTCCCCTACGGTCATCGGAGGTGGCACATGTCAGCTCTGTGTGGACATACGCATACCTACAAGACAAGTCTGCTACAATCTACTGCTGTCCATTTACTGCACATGTGGACCGTAGTATAAACAGAACCACCACGCGTCTGGGGACAGTAGTATAAACAGAACCACCACGCGTCTGGGGACAGTAGTATAAACAGAACCACCACGCGTCTGGGGACAGTAGTATAAACAGAACCACCACGCGTCTGGGGACAGTAGTATAAACAGAACCACCACGCGTCTGGGGACAGTAGTATAAACAACCACCACGCGTCTGGGGACAGTAGTATAAACAACCACCACGCGTCTGGGGACAGTAGTATAAACAGAACCACCACGCGTCTGGGGACAGTAGTATAAACAGAACCACCACGCGTCTGGGGACAGTAGTATAAACAGAACCACCACGCGTCTGGGGACAGTAGTATAAACAACCACCACGCGTCTGGGGACAGTAGTATAAACAACCACCACGCGTCTGGGGACAGTAGTATAAACAGAACCACCACGCGTCTGGGGACAGTAGTATAAACAACCACCACGCGTCTGGGGACAGTAGTATAAACAGAACCACCACGCGTCTGGGGACAGTAGTATAAACAGAACCACCACGCGTCTGGGGACAGTAGTATAAACAGAACCACCACGCGTCTGGGGACAGTAGTATAAACAGAACCACCACGCGTCTGGGGACAGTAGTATAAACAGAACCACCACGCGTCTGGGGACAGTAGTATAAACAGAACCACCACGCGTCTGGGGACAGTAGTATAAACAGAACCACCACGCGTCTGGGGACAGTAGTATAAACAGAACCACCACGCGTCTGGGGACAGTAGTATAAACAGAACCACCACGCGTCTGGGGACAGTAGTATAAACAGAACCTCCACAGCCGTCCGCTTGGCAGTTTATCCAAGGCTTAAGCTTCTTTCTACTGTCTAACCCTATAACCCTATAACCCTAACCCTTCTCCAGTCTCTCCTCTCCACCCTCGCATCTCTCTGTCCTCTCCGGTCTCTACTTCATTCTCTCCTCCGGTCTCTACTCTGGTCTCTACTCTGGTCTCTCCTCCGGTCTCTCCTCTGGTCTCTCCTCCGGTCTCTCCTCTGGTCTCTACTCTGGTCTCTACTCTGGTCTCTCCTCCGGTCTCTCCTCTGGTCTCTCCTCTGGACTCTCCTCTGGTCTCTCCTCTGGTCTCTCCTCTGGTCTCTCCTCCGGTCTCTCCTCTGGTCTCTCCTCCGGTCTCTCCTCTGGTCTCTACTCTGGTCTCTACTCTGGTCTCTCCTCTGGTCTCTACTCTGGTCTCTCCTCTGGTCTCTCCTCTGGTCTCTCCTCTGGTCTCTCCTCTGGTCTCTCCTCTGGTCTCTCCTCCGGTCTCTCCTCTGGTCTCTTCTCCTCCCTCTCATCTCTCTGTGCCTTTAGTGTTTCCTCTCTGAGATTTGTGGCTCTTGGTTTTATTGTTTTGGCTGAAACATTTATCCCCTTCATAGACCCTTCATTCATATACCCTTCATAGACCCTTCATTCATAGACCCTTCATAGACCCTTCATAGACCCTTCATTCATAGACCCTTCCTTACACCCTTCATTCATAGACCCTTCCTATACCCTTCATTCATAGACCCTTCCTATACCCTTCATTCACAGACACATTCTTTCATAGACCATTCATAGACCCTTTCTATACCCTTCATAGACATTGTAATATGCCTCTCATAGACCCGTCATATACCTTTCTTATACCTTTCATAGACCATAGACTTTATATATGCCTTTCATAGACCCTTCCTATACCCTTCCTAGATCTTTCATAGACCTACATACACCTTTCAGAGATCCTTCCTAGACCCTTCCTATACCCTTCCTAGTTTCATAGACCCTCCTGTCCGATGGTCTTCCTGTAGCTAGAACAACAGAGCCATGTTTCACCCTCATGGACAATTTTATTTTTATGCTCTTTCAAAAAAGCTGTAAGGTAAAGTACAATGTATTAAAGTGAAATCAAAGTGACTAAATGTGAGTAAAGTTGAGCTGATGTGAAGCTGAGGTAGTGTTGTGTGGAGGTGTGGTGGATTGAATGAGTTGTATGAGTTGTACAGCTGTAAACAGAATAAACGTTTAAGTTAACCCCTTGTGTCTCTATTTGCCTGTGTTCTGCTTAACTGTCTCTCATTACACCACGCACAGCTGATCTCCATGGCATAACCCTAACCCTAACCTCACAGTGATTGAATTTACATTTCTCAATAGCTCTCAACTCGATGCTACTGTAGCTAGTCGCTCCACTAGCTCCCGCGGAGAGATGAACAAGATTCAAGATCCGGTCTATTATAAGGAATTCTCTGAGAACGAGATTAGATTAATCATTTAATAATGAAGTGAAACATTACAGATATGGTGAATGTGCAACTCAAACATGGTGCGACTCAACATCAAACATCTCTTGGGTGAAACAACATAGATAAGAAGTATAAACTTCTAGTAGTATAAACTTAAAAAAAAAAAAAAAGTATCAAGGTAGTCTTGAATAGAAGTCTTGGGCAAGGGCTCCATCTGGTGGCCGACGTGGAAGGCGGCGGCTAGCCGTGCCTCAGCAGGCCTCAGCAGGCCTCAGCAGGCCTCAGCAGCTCAGCAGGCCTCAGCAGGCCTCAGCAGCTCAGCAGGCCTCAGCAGGCCTCAGCAGCTCAGCAGGCCTCAGCAGGCCTCAGCAGCTCAGCAGGCCTCAGCAGGCCTCAGCAGCTCAGCAGGCCTCAGCAGGCCTCAGCAGGCCTCAGCAGGCCTCAGCAGCTCAGCAGGCCTCAGCAGCTCAGCAGGCCTCAGCAGGCCTCAGCAGGCCTCAGCAGGCCTCAGCAGGCCTCAGCAGGCCTCAGCAGCTCAGCAGGCCTCAGCAGCTCAGCAGGCCTCAGCAGGCCTCAGCAGCTCAGCAGGCCTCAGCAGCTCAGCAGGCCTCAGCAGGCCTCAGCAGGCCTCAGCAGGCCTCAGCAGCTCAGCAGGCCTCAGCAGCTCAGCAGGCCTCAGCAGGCCTCAGCAGGCCTCAGCAGCTCAGCAGGCCTCAGCAGGCCTCAGCAGCTCAGCAGGCCTCAGCAGCTCAGCAGGCCTCAGCAGGCCTCAGCAGGCCTCAGCAGGCCTCAGCAGCTCAGCAGGCCTCAGCAGGCCTCAGCAGCTCAGCAGGCCTCAGCAGCTCAGCAGGCCTCAGCAGCTCAGCAGGCCTCAGCAGGCCTCAGCAGCTCAGCAGGCCTCAGCAGGCCTCAGCAGGCCTCAGCAGGCCTCAGCAGCTCAGCAGGCCTCAGCAGCTCAGCAGGCCTCAGCAGGCCTCAGCAGCTCAGCAGGCCTCAGCAGGCCTCAGCAGGCCTCAGCAGCTCAGCAGCTCAGCAGGCCTAAGCAGGCCTCAGCAGGCCTCAGCAGGCCTCAGCAGCTCAGCAGGCCTCAGCAGCTCAGCAGGGCTCAGCAGCTCAGCAGCTCAGCAGGCCTAAGCAGGCCTCAGCAGGCCTCAGCAGGCCTCAGCAGGCCTCAGCAGGCCTCAGCAGCTCAGCAGGCCTCAGCAGCTCAGCAGGCCTCAGCAGGCCTCAGCAGCTCAGCAGGCCTCAGCAGGCCTCAGCAGGCCTCAGCAGCTCAGCAGCTCAGCAGGCCTAAGCAGGCCTCAGCAGGCCTCAGCAGGCCTCAGCAGCTCAGCAGCTCAGCAGCTCAGCAGGCCTCAGCAGCTCAGCAGGCCTCAGCAGGCCTCAGCAGAGCTTCCCCCAGATGGAGTCCCTGGTACTCAGCAGAGGACCAGACGAGCGAGAGGCGGCGCAGGGGCCGGATGGAGGGGCGAACCTGCGAGGATCAGAACGAGACTGAGTGATTGTGCAGCAACCTATATATACGATTATGGCAGCAGATAAGCCTGTCATTGGTGAGTGAGAATCAAAGAGTGAGCGTGTGTGATAGATGAAACGGATGTGATTGGTTCTGGCAATATTAGCGTGTTGTAGAGCCGACCCATGAATTTTAGGGCAGGAGGTGGTAGGGGTGGGGGTGGATCTGGGGGTAGCTGAGTGGAGAGGTAGGATACGGGGGGTGCTGATGGAGAGGTGGCAGGCTGAGTGGGAGGTGGAGGCGAGAGGGAGGCATTTCCATGGGATCCAGGGGAGTGTTAGGGGGGAGAGGGGCGCCCTGGGAAGGGGTAGGAGGGAACAGGTCATGATGACCAGGCTTCGGCTTGGTCATTGTGGCCTGGCCTGGGACCTGGCCGGATGGGGAAACATGTGGATGGTCTGTGTATCTGTGGGGGGAGGGAGACGGTGAGGCATGTCATGTTGGAATGCGGGAGGTACAGGAGGGAGAGGGCAGATATGTATAATCAGGTAGTGAGGGTGGGGGAGCCAGTTGTGTCTCTGAGGGTCCTTTTGGGCCATGGGAGTCACCAGTATGAGGTGGGGAGGGCGGTGGCAAGCTTTATGTTCGCTACTGGCCTCCATCTTAGGGTGTGAGGGTCTGGGACGGGTGTAGTACCGTGTCTGGCCAGGGAAAGGCAGTAATACGCCACGTCGGCGTCTAGCCTGCCAGAAACTAAATGAAGAAGAAGAAGAGACTTTAAATACCTCCCACTGACTTGCGACCGGTCTCTGACCAAGGAGAACGTGGTCGCTCGTTCTGCTCCGTGGATGCACTGGGTTAGGGTTAGGTGGATGCACTGGGTTAGGGTTAGGTGGATGCACTGGGTTAGGGTTAGGGTTAGGGTTAGGTGGATGCACTGGGTTAGGGTTAGGGTTAGGGTTAGGTGGATGCACTGGGTTAGGGTTAAGTGGATGCACTCCCTAGTCAGTGTGTAACATGTGCTCTCTAGCACTACTAACATGTGCTCTCTAGGGTTCTCTAGGGTTAGTGCTCTCTAGGGTTCTCTAGGGTTAGTGCTCTCTAGGGTTCTCTAGGGTTAGTGCTCTCTAGGGTTCTCTAGGGTTAGTGCTCTCTAGGGTTCTCTCGGGTTAGTGTTCTCTAGGGTTAGTGTTCTCTAGGGTTAGTGTTCTCTAGGGTTAGTGCTCTCTAGCACTACTAACATGGCGAAGGCGAGCTCTGCACAAATCAAGAATCATGAAATCACCCGGAATTACTTGGTAAGCAAATTAGAGACGGAAAGACTGGCTGGGTGGGAACTTTTGGGTTGAGAACCACTATTTAATGTTCTAGTAACCATGATGGGACGAGCGTTTGTGCCATGCTAGAAACCTGACATGCATCTTAGAGGGCTACTGGGCTAGCTAGACTAGACTAGATCTTAGAGGGCTACTTGGCTGGCTAGACTAGTGCTAGATCTTAGAGGGCTACTTGGCTGGCTAGACTAGTGCTAGATCTTAGAGGGCTACTGGGCTAGACTAGTGCTAGATCTTAGAGGGCTACTGGGCTAGCTAGACTAGTGCTAGATCTTAGAGGGCTACTTGGCTGGCTAGACTAGTGCTAGCTACATGTTTATCAATCGAGAACATTTGGCTAGTGCTGGTAACTTAACAGTTTAGCTACCTTGACATGGGTGTGTTGGATAGCTAGTGCTCAACTAGCCTCGACTAACGCGAAATGGCGGCCAGCTGCGTCTTGAAAGCGTCTAGTTGGCCCGTGTGCTAGTATAGCTAGCCAAGCCAGAGTATGCTAGTATAGCTAGCCAAGCCAGAGTGTGCTAGTATAGCTAGCCAAGCCAGAGTGTGCTAGTATAGCTAGCTAGCCAAGCCAGAGTGTGCTAGTATAGCTAGCTAGCCAAGCCAGAGTGTGCTAGTATAGCTAGCCAAGCCAGAGTGTGCTAGTATAGCTAGCCAAGCCAGAGTGTGCTAGTATAGCTAGCCAAGCCAGGTATGCTAGTATAGCTAGCCAAGCCAGGTATGCTAGCTACACGTACTTTCCCGTCGGGGACCAATGAAGTACCATCTAGCTACCTGCTAGCTAGTCTAACGTCTAACCAGGCAGCTAGCTAGTGTGAGGGTTAGCTAGCTAGGTGCTGTGAGGGTTAGCTAGCTAGTGTGAGGGTTAGCTAGCTAGTGTGAGGGTTAGCTAGCTAGTGTGAGGGTTAGCTAGCTAGTGTGAGGGTTAGCTAGCTAGTGTAAGGGTTAGCTAGCTAGTGTGAGGGTTAGCTAGCTAGTGTGAGGGTTAGCTAGCTAGGTGCTGTGAGGGTTAGCTAGCTAGTGTGAGGGTTAGCTAGCTAGTGTGAGGGTTAGCTAGCTAGTGTGAGGGTTAGCTAGCTAGGTGCTGTGAGGGTTAGCTAGCTAGTGTGAGGGTTAGCTAGCTAGTGTGAGGGTTAGCTAGCTAGTGTGAGGGTTAGATAGCTAGTGTGAGGGTTAGCTAGCTAGGTGCTGTGAGGGTTAGCTAGCTAGTGTTGGGGTTAGCTAGCTAGTGTTAGGGTTAGCTAGCTAGTGTGAGGGTTAGCTAGCTAGTGTGAGGGTTAGCTAGCTAGTGTGAGGGTTAGCTAGCTAGGTGCTGTGAGGGTTAGCTAGCTAGTGTGGGGGTTAGCTAGCTAGTGTTAGGGTTAGCTTGCTAGTGTTAGGGTTAGCTAGCTAGTGTTAGGGTTAGCTAGCTAGGTGCTGTGAGGGTTAGCTAGCTAGTGTGAGGGTTAGCTAGCTAGTGTTAGGGTTAGCTAGCTAGGTGCTGTGAGGGTTAGCTAGCTAGTGTGAGGGTTAGCTAGCTAGTGTTAGGGTTGGCTAGCTAGTGTGAGGGTTAGCTAGCTAGTGTTAGGGTTGGCTAGCTAGTGTTAGGGTTAGCTAGCTAGGTGCTGTGAGGGTTAGCTAGCTAGGTGCTGTGAGGGTTAGCTAGCTAGTGTTAGGGTTAGCTTGCTAGTTCGCCACGCCAGTCTAGCACCACGTGGGCGGACTATCGTGACTAGCTCCGTAGCTAGCTGAGACTAGCTAGCTTTGTGGAACATTTTAGATTACCCAATGATTTACTAAACAATCTTATTGATTTGGGAGTTATGGAGCAGGTTGGCATAATGGGTTTTGCTATACGTGAGTCATTGTGGCATTGTAGCAGTGCTGGCTAACTCTCTCCTCCTCACACAGGGACACGCAGGAACTGGGATGAGGTCACGATGCTGTCCGACTATCAGGTAAACCTGCTGCTCATCACTGAACACACCCCTAATGAAAGAGCCTGTGATGACAAAACTAAATAACTTTTCTGACACCTCGTATGAGAGCTCCGGCTCCTGATTCTAGCGCTGCTCTGAGGCTCTGCTCTTGACTAGCTGTGGACCGCTGTCTGGAGAAGATGCACACTGCCTCCCCATCATCTCTCCCTCTCTCTCTCCCCATCTCTCCCTCTCTCTCCCCATCATCTCTCCCTCTCTCTCTCCCCATCTCTCCCTCTCTCTCCCCCATCATCTCTCTCTCCCCATCATCTCTCTCTCTCCCCATCATCTCTCTCTCTCTCTCTCTCTCCCCCCATCTCTCTCTCCCCCATCATCTCTCTCTCCTCCCCCCATCTCTTTCCCTCCCTCTCCGTCTCCTCATCTCTCTCCCTCTCCTCATCTCTCTCCCTCTCTCCGTCCCCACCATCTCGCTCCCTCCCCATCTCTCTCCCTCCCCATCATCTCTCCCTTTCAGGTGAAGCAGAGGTCTGATGGAATGGAACCTGATTGATCAGTGCGGTCACAACGTTGACCAACTACGTCACGACTATCAGGTAAACCTGCAGCTCATCACTGAGCACACCCCTAATGAAAGAGCCTGTGATGACAAAAACTAAATAACTTTTCTGACACCTCGTATGAGAGCTCCGGCTCCTGATTCTAGCGCTGCTCTGAGGCTGAGCTCTTGACTAGCTGTGGACCGCTGTCTGGAGAAGATGCACACTGCCTCCCCATCATCTCTCTCTCTCCCCATCTCTCTCTCTCTCTCTCCCTCTCTCTCTCCCCCCATCTCTCCCTCTCTCTCTCTCCCCATCATCTCTCTCTCTCTCTCTCCCCCCATCTCTCCCTCTCTCTCTCCCCCATCATCTCTCTCTCTCTCTCTCCCCATCATCTCTCTCTCTCTCTCTCCCCATCATCTCTCTCTCTCTCCCCATCATCTCTCTCTCTCTCTCTCCCCATCTCTCCCTCTCTCTCTCCCCCATCATCTCTCTCCCTCTCTCTCTCCCCCATCATCTCTCCCCATCTCTCTCTCTCTCTCTCTCCCCATCTCTCCCTCTCTCTCTCCCCCATCATCTCTCTCCCTCTCTCTCTCCCCCATCATCTCTCCCCATCTCTCTCTCTCTCTCTCTCCCCATCTCTCTCTCTCTCTCCCCATCATCTCTCTCTCTCTCTCCCCATCATCTCTCTCCCTTTCAGGTGAAGCAGAGGTCTGATGGAATGGAACCTGATTGATCAGTGCGGTCACAACGTTGACCAACTACGACCAACTACGTCACGACTATCAGGTAAACCTGCAGCTCATCACTGAACACACCCCTAATGATGGAGCCTGTGATGACAAAAACTAAATAACTTTTCTGACACCTCGTATGAGAGCTCCGGCTCCTGATTCTAGCGCTGCTCTGAGGCTCTGCTCTTGACTAGCTGTGGACTGCTGTCTGGAGAAGATGCACACTGCCTCCCCATCATCTCTCTCTCCCTCTCTCTCTCCCCCATCTCTCTCTCTCTCCCCCATCTCTCTCTCTCTCTCTCCTCCCCCCATCTCTTTCCCTCCGTCTCCTCATCTCTCTCCCTCTCTCCGTCCCCATCATCTCTCTCTCTCTCCCCATCATCTCTCTCTCTCTCTCTCCCCATCTCTCTCTCTCTCTCTCCATCATCTCTCTCTCTCTCCCCATCATCTCTCTCTCTCCCCATCATCTCTCTCTCTCTCTCCCCATCATCTCTCTCTCTCTCTCTCCCCATCATCTCTCTCTCTCTCCCCATCTCTCTCCCTTTCAGGTGAAGCAGAAGTCTGATGGAATGGAATCTGATTGCCAAAGGACTCTTCGACATGTGGACAGGAGGAGCTGGCGATCGAACCGCCGAGCCTACGATCATTGGACGACCCGCTCCACTTCCTGAGCCACAGCCGCCCTTAAGATCAAGACTATCAGGTAAGAGTGCTGCTTTTCACACTTCTACATGATGGAGCCTGTGATGACAAAACTAAATAACTTTTCTGACACCTCGTATGAGAGCTCCGGCTCCTGATTCTAACACTGCTCTGAGGCTGAGCTCTTGACTAGCTGTGGACTGCCGTCTGGAGAAGATGCACTGCCTCCCCATCATCTCTCTCTCTCTCTCTCTCCCCCCATCTCTCCCTCTCTCTCTCCCCCATCATCTCTCTCCCCCATCATCTCTCTCTCTCTCTCTCTCCCCCCATCATCTCTCTCCCTCTCTCTCCCCCCATCATCTCTCTCCCTCTCTCTCCCCCCATCATCTCTCTCCCTCTCTCTCCCCCATCATCTCTCTCCCTCTCTCTCCCCCATCATCTCTCTCCCTCTCTCTCCCCCATCATCTCTCTCTCCCTCTCTCTCTCTCCCCCCATCTCTCCCTCTCTCCCCATCATCTCTCTCTCTCTCTCTCCCCATCATCTCTCTCTCCTCCCCCCATCTCTTTCCCTCCCTCTCCGTCTCCTCATCCCTCTCCCTCCCCATCTCTCTCTCCCCATCATCTCTCTCTCTCTCTCCCCCCATCTCTCCCTCTCTCTCTCCCCCATCATCTCTCTCTCTCTCTCTCTCCCCATCTCTCTCTCTCTCTCTCTCCCTCCCCATCTCTCCCTCTCTCTCTCCCCCATCATCTCTCTCTCTCCTCCCCCCATCTCTCTCTCTCCCCATCATCTCTCTCTCTCTCTCCCCATCTCTCTCCCTTTCAGGTGAAGCAGAAGTCTGATGGAATGGAATCTGATTGCCAAAGGACTCTTCGACATGTGGACAGGAGGAGCTGGCGATCGAACCGCCGAGCCTACGATCATTGGACGACCCGCTCCACTTCCTGAGCCACAGCCGCCCTTAAGATCAAGACTATCAGGTAAGAGTGCTGCTTTTCACACTTCTACATGATGGAGCCTGTGATGACAAAACTAAATAACTTTTCTGACACCTCGTATGAGAGCTCCGGCTCCTGATTCTAGCGCTGCTCTGAGGCTCTGCTCTTGACTAGCTGTGGACTGCTGTCTGGAGAAGATACACACTGCCTCCCCATCATCTCTCTCTCTCTCTCTCCCCCCCCATCTCTCCCTCTCTCTCCCCCATCATCTCTCTCTCTCTCCCCCCATCATCTCTCTCTCTCTCTCTCTCCCCCCATCATCTCTCTCTCTCTCTCTCTCCCCCATCATCTCTCTCTCTCTCTCTCCCCCATCATCTCTCTCCCTCTCTCTCCCCCATCATCTCTCTCCCTCTCTCTCCCCCATCATCTCTCTCTCTCTCTCTCTCCCCCCATCTCTCTCTCTCCCCCCATCTCTCTCTCTCTCCCCCCATCTCTCTCTCTCTCCCCCATCATCTCTCTCTCTCTCCCCCATCTCTCTCTCTCTCTCTCCCCATCTCTCCCTCTCTCTCTCCCCCCATCTCTCCCTCTCTCCCCATCATCTCTCTCTCTCCCTCTCTCCCCATCATCTCTCTCTCCTCCCCCCATCTCTTTCCCTCCCTCTCCGTCTCCTCATCCCTCTCCCTCCCCATCTCTCTCCCTCCCCATCTCTCTCTCCCTTTCAGGTGAAGCAGAGGTCTGATGGAATGGAACCTGATTGATCAGTGCGGTCACAACGTTGACCAACTACGTCACGACTATCAGGTAAACCTGCTGCTCATCACTGAACACACCCCTAATGAAAGAGCCTGTGATGACAATAACTAAATAACTTTTCTGACACCTCGTATGAGAGCTCCGGCTCCTGATTCTAGCGCTGCTCTGAGGCTGAGCTCTGGACCTCTGCAGTCTGCGGTCTGAGAGCTGCCTGCTAACCCTTCGCTCTCTCAACAGGACAGGATCTCCAGGAGCAGGAAGGCACTTCACCTGTATGGGACCATCTCTTGAAAATAAAAATGTATTTGCTCAAACATTCAGAAACATCTGGTCATTTTTATCTGATGGTTAATATTCAAGTGTAACCAAGAAAAATGGGTTGTGAATATTATCCAACATTTATCCAGAAGAGTTTTGTATTGTATCCACTACCTTGAGGGTATTTCTGTTTGTATTTCTGTTTGTATATTATATCATTATGTTCATATCTATATTAGATGATGTATTTTGCTAGAATCCGCACTTGCAACTTGTATCAGCATGCAGAGCAGGTAGCTACTGAGGAACCCTGTTTGTTCAGAGGTAAAGGTGTGTTGGGTCAGTATTATGGATGTATTGTCTAGTCAGGTGAGTGTTGGGTCAGTATTATGGATGTATTGTCTAGTCAGGTGAGTGTTGGGTCAGTATTATGGATGTATTGTCTAGTCAGGTGAGTGTTGGGTCAGTATTATGGATGTATTGTCTAGTCAGGTGTGTGTTGGGTCAGTATTATGGATGTATTGTCTAGTCAGGTGTGTGTTGGGTCAGTATTATGGATGTATTGTCTAGTCAGGTGAGTGTTGGGTCAGTATTATGGATGTATTGTCTAGTCAGGTGAGTGTTGGGTCAGTATTATGGATGTATTGTCTAGTCAGGTGAGTGTTGGGTCAGTATTATGGATGTATTGTCTAGTCAGGTGAGTGTTGGGTCAGTATTATGGATGTATTGTCTAGTCAGGTGAGTGTTGGGTCAGTATTATGGATGTATTGTCTAGTCAGGTGTGTTGGGTCAGTATTATGGATGTATTGTCTAGTCAGGTGAGTGTTGGGTCAGTATTATGGATGTATTGTCTAGTCAGGTGAGTGTTGGGTCAGTATTATGGATGTATTGTCTAGTCAGGTGTGTTGGGTCAGTATTATGGATGTATTGTCTAGTCAGGTGAGTGTTGGGTCAGTATTATGGATGTATTGTCTAGTCAGGTGTGTTGGGTCAGTATTATGGATGTATTGTCTAGTCAGGTGAGTGTTGGGTCAGTATTATGGATGTATTGTCTAGTCAGGTGAGTGTTGGGTCAGTATTATGGATGTATTGTCTAGTCAGGTGTGTTGGGTCAGTATTATGGATGTATTGTCTAGTCAGGTGAGTGTTGGGTCAGTATTATGGATGTATTGTCTAGTCAGGTGTGTTGGGTCAGTATTATGGATGTATTGTCTAGTCAGGTGAGGTCAGTATTATGAATGCTGTTAAGACTTTAATATGTTTTATGATTACTTTTCGCAACCCAGGTTAGCAAGAACACCATAGAGGTTAGGGTTAAGGTCTTCCTTAACCCTAAATGCAATGGTGTTATCGTTAAACTGCGAAACGCATAGACGCGCGGGGGTCACATGGGTAAGATCATTTACAGACCTGAAAATGGTCCTGTTTGCAAAGTCTGAGGTTCTTGAGGTCTGTGTAGACTTAACAGGTCTAAGGTAGACTGGTCCAGTCTCTATCTGTAGGGTTAACAGGTCTAAGGTAGACTGGTCCAGTCTCTGTATCTGTAGGGTTAACAGGTCTAAGGTAGACTGGTCCAGTCTCTGTATCTGTAGGGTTAACAGGTCTAAGGTAGACTGGTCCAGTCTCTGTATCTGTAGGGTTAACAGGTCTAAGGTAGACTGGTCCAGTCTCTGTATCTGTAGGGTTAACAGGTCTAAGGTAGACTGGTCCAGTCTCTGTATCTGTAGGGTTAACAGGTCTAAGGTAGACTGGTCCAGTCTCTATCTGTAGGGTTAACAGGTCTAAGGTAGACTGGTCCAGTCTCTGTATCTGTAGGGTTAACAGGTCTAAGGTAGACTGGTCCAGTCTCTGTATCTGTAGGGTTAACAGGTCTAAGGTAGACTGGTCCAGTCTCTGTATCTGTAGGGTTAACAGGTCTAAGGTAGACTGGTCCAGTCTCTGTATCTGTAGGGTTAACAGGTCTAAGGTAGACTGGTCCAGTCTCTGTATCTGTAGGGTTAACAGGTCTAAGGTAGACTGGTCCAGGTAGACTGGTCCAGTCTCTGTATCTGTAGGGTTAACAGGTCTAAGGTAGACTGGTCCAGTCTGTATCTGTAGCTTAACAGGTCTAAGGTAGACTGGTCCAGTCTGTATCTGTAGGGTTAACGGGTCTAAGGTAGACTGGTCCAGTCTGTATCTGTAGCTTAACAGGTCTAAGGTAGACTGGTCCAGTCTCTGTATCTGTAGGGTTAACAGGTCTAAGGTAGACTGGTCCAGTCTCTCTATCTGTAGGGTTAACGGTGCCAGGTCTACCGGTCTGATATGATTCAGTTCTGTTGTGATTCTAGACTAGTTTAGTCGATTATTGACGTTTAGGCCATTCAATTGACACCGTGTCCATGGTTCTCCCCTCTCACCGGGACCGGACTTGATTTGAATAAGAAGGTACCGGGTTAGGGTTAGTTACCGGACAGGATGTACATGCAGGTGCCCTCGGTCTCTCGCCCCGCCCCTCGTTTGACTACCAAAGCAGCGCGAGGCGAGCCGGTGACATCACGCGCATCCCGGTACCGCAGCAGCGCGAGGGAGCCACTGCCACCGGAACAGCGGATTGATCTCGCGTGCTCGTCTGCTAGGAGAACCAGCCTCTCTGACCTCCCGCCGCCTCCCGGTTCTGATCAAGCGACCGAACCCTTCCGCCGCCTCCCGGTTCTGATCAAGCGACCGAACCCTATCCTCCAGCAGACCGAACCCGAACCCTATCCTCCAGACCGCTCACGGTAAGCACGCTCCGCTCCGTAAACATATCTAGTCCGGTATTACTCGATGTCTACACGGTCTCTGGTCATGATGAAAAGGAAATGACTCATTAGTACTAGTTCAGTTATCAAATAACGGTCTACCGGGCTTCTGTACCGACCAGCATCCTGTCCTCCACTAACCGGGCTTCTGTACCGACCAGCATCCTGTCCTCCACTAACCGGGCTTCTGTACCGACCAGCATCCTGTCCTCCACTAACCGGGCTTCTGTACCGACCAGCATCCTGTCCTCCACTAACCGGGCTTCTGTACCGACCAGCATCCTGTCCTCCACTAACCGATTCTGATGGAGCCGCGAGCGCGCGGATACGGGAATAAACGGGATAAAATCAGACGTTTATGTGAACGCGGTCCGCTGTCTGACCAGGCCTAACCCCCATCCCTACCTCATCCTAACCCTGTATATACCTCATCCTAACCCCCGTCCCTACCTCATCCTAACCCCCGTCCCTACCTCATCCTAACCCCCGTCCCTACCTCATCCTAATCCTAACCCCCGTCCCTCCCTCATCCTAACCCCGTTCCTACCTCATCCTAACCCCGTCCCTACCTCATCCTAACCCCCGTCCCTACCTCATCCTAACCCCGTCCCTACCTCATCCTAACCCCGTCCCTACCTCATCCTAACCCCCGTCCCTACCTCATCCTAACCCTGTATACAGAATAATCCATTTACCAAAGCCGGACAGGCTGTAGACGGAAATCTGCATTGGTTTTATTGACTACGAACGGCTCGTTACCGGTGGTCCCCACAGAGCGCGCGACCTACTTAGGCCCAGAGAGAGAGAGAGAGAGAGAGAGAGAGACCTACTTAGCCCCACAGAGAGAGAGAGAGAGAGAGACCTACTTAGGCCCAGAGAGAGAGAGAGAGAGAGAGAGAGAGAGACCTACTTAGGCCCAGAGAGAGAGAGAGAGAGAGAGAGAGAGACCTACTTAGGCCCAGAGAGAGAGAGAGAGAGAGAGAGAGAGACCTACTTAGGCCCAGAGAGAGAGAGAGAGAGAGAGAGAGAGTACTACTTAGGCCCAGAGAGAGAGAGAGAGAGAGAGAGAGACCTACTTAGGCCCAGAGAGAGAGAGAGAGAGAGAGAGAGAGAGAGAGAGACCTACTTAGGCCCAGAGAGAGAGAGAGAGAGAGATACCTACTTAGGCCCAGAGAGAGAGAGAGAGACCTACTTAGGCCCAGAGAGAGAGAGAGAGAGAGAGAGAGAGAGAGACCTACTTAGGCCCAGAGAGAGAGAGAGAGACAGGACTGTGAGAGAGGACAGGGTGTGACACATTTAATAATAGATTTATAGATTTGGCTGCGCTAATGTTCAGAGTGCAGTAGGCTTTAGAAACAACCACACGTATGTATAATGTATGTGTCCTTGTGTGTGTTAATGTATTGTGTGTGTGTGAATGTGTTGTGTGTGTTAATGTACTGTGTGTGTGTGAGAGCAGCAGGATGGAGGAGCTGGATGTGCCCCAGATGAGGCGGGAGGTGGAGAGTCTTCAGTACCAGCTGTCCATCGGCAGAGAGAGGGCCTCTATCACCGTCACCGAGTCAGTACCCTAACCTCTACACACTCTCACACTCCGCACAGCACTGCGGTATGCTCATGGTGTGTGTGTGTGTGTGTGTGTGTGTGTAGGCTGGTGAAGTGGATCGAGGGCTGTATCTGCGATGACCCGTTCCTGAACCCGGAGCTGATGAGAGCCAATCCCTGGGTGGAGAAGGGCAAGTGTGTGATCCTCTAGTGGACACACACCCCCAACAACACACACAACAAACACACACCCACAACAACACACACAACACATTCACACACAACAAACAACTCACACACTCTTCAGAAGCACACATGAACCCAGAAAACGGATATTTATTTACAAATCCATGTTGATACCACTGCTCATGTATACCTGAGGAGTACACTGCTGTGTGTGTGTGTGTGTGTGTGTGTGTGTGTGTGTGTGTGTGTGCAGCAACTATCTCCAGGCAACAGTAGAAATGGTCAAAGTTACTGTGGTAATAGAGAAGTCTGTAAGGCCCGCCCCCTTTGTCCTGTCACTAATCAGGAAGTTGTAGAGTTCTGTCAGGGTTCTGGTCTGTGGAACAGCTGGTTCTGTCAGCGGCTCTACAGGTTCTTCAAACGTCTCATCTCAGCTGTCTGTTACCGGTGGTTCCCATGGAGACAGAGCCATCTGATGGATAAACATGAGGGACCAGGGAGGCGGGGTCGAGGTCGAGCAGAAAGAGTTTTTATTGGCTGTTTTAACTTTCAATCAGAATAAAGACACATTTTGAATCTGATCTGGTCGTCATTTCTACCCTCATCGACACGATGCAGCCAGGTGTGTGTGTGTGTGTGTGTGTGTGTGTGTGTTACAGCAGCTCTCTGATGTAGACGTTGCGCCGGACGGCGTTGGACACGCCCTCGTTGAAGCGGAACCACACGTTGCTGTTGCCCACCGCGGTTCCCATGGCAACCTCCACACACACCTCACCTGCAGACAGAGTGACCAGTTCATGAGGGATGGAGGAGGAGCTGTGTGAGTGTGTGTGTGAGAGAGTAAGTGTGAGAGAGTAAGTGTGTGTGTGTGTGTGAGTGTGAGAGAGTAAGTGTGAGAGAGTAAGTGTGTGTGTGTGTGTGAGTGTGAGAGAGTAAGTGTGTGTGTGTGAGAGTAAGTGTGTGTGTGTGAGAGTAAGTGTGTGTGTGTGAGAGTAAGTGTGTGTGTGTGAGAGTAAGTGTGTGTGTGTGAGAGTAAGTGTGTGTGTGTGAGAGTAAGTGTGTGTGTGTGAGAGTAAGTGTGTGTGTGTGTGAGTGTGTAGTACAGTACCTGTAGTGGAGGTCTGGGGCAGTTTCTCTTTCGGAGCAACAACTCTGCCGAAGAAATCCACCTCCGGCTGACACACACACACACACACACACACACACACACACACACACACACACACACACACACACACACACAGAGGGAGAACAGAGTTCATACAATGAGGATGGAGTTAAATATGGGATCTCCCTGGAAATCTTATCAAGAACAAGGTCAGCTCCAACACACACACACACACACACACACACCGCTCCAACACACACACACACCGCTCCAACACACACACACACACACCGCTCCAACACACACACACACCGCTCCAACACACACACACCGCTCCAACACACATGCACTCACTCTCTCACACACAAACACACTCACTCTCTCACACACAAACACACTCACTCAGGGTTCAGGGCTGGAGGGTTTAGGGTCTGAGTGTGTTTGTCTGTGTGTTTGTGAGGGAGGGAATGTGTGTGTGTGTGTGTCTGTGTTTGTGAGGGAGTGTGTGAGTGTTTGGGAGTGTGTGTGTGTGTGTTTGAGAGTGTGTGTGTTTGGGAGTGTGTGTGTGTGTGTGTGTGTGTGTGTGTGTGAGTCTCACCCTGATCTCCACGGCCGTCTGTCTAACTATGTTCTCCAGCCTCTGCTGATGGTTCCTGGCTGCAGCTCTGGGCTCAGCAGAACTCAGCTGCTGCTGCTCCTACACACACACACACACACACACACACACACACACACACACACACACAGTTATATTAATGCTGTCAATCGATTAAAACATTTAATCAGGATTATCACAATAATGGGCTGTGATTAATCATGAATAATGTGAATTATGTGT